>NW_027485110.1:0-54589 GCF_050908995.1 Andrena cerasifolii | reverse complement strand
ACTCGTTTTACTCGTTTTACTCGTTTTACTCGTTTTACTAGTTTTACTAGTTTTACTCGGTTTACTCGATTTACTCGTTTTACTAGTTTTACTAGTTTTGCTCGTTTTGCTCGTTTTACTCGTTTTACACGTTTTACTCGTTTTACTCGTTTTACTCGTTTTACTCGTTTTACTCGTTTTACTCGTTTTACTCGTTTTACTCGTTTTACTCGTTTTACTCGTTTTACTCGTTTTACTCGTTTTACTCGTTTTACTAGTTTTACTCGTTTTACTCGGTTTACTCGATTTACTCGTTTTACTAGTTTTACTAGTTTTACTCGTTTTACTCGTTTTACTCGTTTTACTCGTTTTACTCGTTTTACTCGTTTTACACGTTTTACTCGTTATTCTCGTTTTACACGTTTTACTCGTTTTACTAGTTTTGCTCGTTTTACTAGTTTTACTCGTTTTACTCGTTTTACTCGATTTACTCGTTTTACTCGTTTTACTCGTTTTACTCGTTTTACTCGTTTTACTCGTTTTACTCGTTTTACTCGTTTTACTCGTTTTACTCGTTTTACTCGTTTTACTCGTTTTACTCGTTTTACTCGTTTTACTCGTTTTACTAGTTTTACTCGTTTTACTCGTTTTACTAGTTTTACTCGTTTTACTCGTTTTACTCGTTTTACTATTTTTACTCGTTTTACTCGTTTTACTAGTTTTACTCGTTATACTCGTTTTACTAGTTTTACTCGTTTTACTCGGTTTACTCGATTTACTCGTTTTACTAGTTTTACTAGTTTTGCTCGTTTTACTCGTTTTACTCGTTTTACTCGTTTTACTCGTTTTACTCGTTTTACTCGTTTTACTAGTTTTGCTCTTTTACTCGTTTTACTCGTTTTACTCGTTTTACTAGTTTTGCTCTTTTACTCGTTTTACTCGTTTTACTCGTTTTACTAGTTTTGCTCGTTTTACTCGTTTTACTCGTTTTACTCGTTTAACTCGTTTTACTCGTTTTACTCGTTTTACTCGTTTTACTCGTTATACTCGTTTTACTAGTTTTACTCGTTTTACTCGGTTTACTCGATTTACTCGTTTTACTAGTTTTACTAGTTTTGCTCGTTTTGCTCGTTTTACTCGTTTTACACGTTTTACTCGTTTTTCTCGTTTTACTCGTTTTACTAGTTTTGCTCGTTTTACTCGTTTTACTCGTTTTACTCGTTTTACTAGTTTTGCTCGTTTTACTCGTTTTACTCGTTTTACTCGTTTTACTCGGTTTACTCGTTTTACTCGTTTTACTCGTTTTACTCGTTTTACTCGTTTTACTCGTTTTACTCGTTTTACTCGTTTTACTCGTTTTACTCGTTTTACTCGTTTTACTCGTTTTACACGTTTTACTCGTTTTACACGTTTTACTCGTTTTGCTCGTTTTACTCGTTTTGCTCGTTTTGCTCGTTTTACTCGTTTTACTCGTTTTACTCGTTTTACTCGTTTTACTCGTTTTACTCGTTTTACTCGTTTTACTCCTTTTACTCGTTTTACACGTTTTACTCGTTTTTCTCGTTTTACTCGTTTTGCTCGTTTTACTCGTTTTACTCGTTTTACTCGTTTTACTAGTTTTGCTCGTTTTACTAGTTTTGCTCGTTTTACTCGTTTTACTCGTTTTACTCGTTTTACTCGTTTTACTAGTTTTACTCGTTTTACTCGTTTTACTCGTTTTACTCGTTTTACTAGTTTTGCTCTTTTACTCGTTTTACTCGTTTTACTCGTTTTACTAGTTTTGCTCGTTTTACTCGTTTTACTCGTTTAACTCGTTTTACTCGTTTTACTCGTTTTACTCGTTTTACCCGTTTTACTCGTTTTACTCGTTTTACTCGTTTTACACGTTTTACTCGTTTTACACGTTTTACTCGTTTTTCTCGTTTTACTCGTTTTGCTCGTTTTACTCGTTTTACTCGTTTTACTCGTTTTACTCGGTTTACTCGTTTTACTCGTTTTACTCGTTTTACTCGTTTTACTCGTTTTACTCGTTTTACTCGTTTTACTCGTTTTACTCGTTTTACTCGTTTTACTCGTTTTACTCGTTTTACTCGTTTTACTCGTTTTACTCGTTTTACTCGTTTTACTCGTTTTACTCGTTTTACTCGTTTTACTCGTTTTACTCGTTTTACTCGTTTTACTCGTTTTACTCGTTTTACTCGTTTTACTAGTTTTACTAGTTTTACTCGGTTTACTCGATTTACTCGTTTTACTAGTTTTACTAGTTTTGCTCGTTTTGCTCGTTTTACTCGTTTTACACGTTTTACTCGTTTTACTCGTTTTACTCGTTTTACTCGTTTTACTCGTTTTACTCGTTTTACTCGTTTTACTCGTTTTACTCGTTTTACTCGTTTTACTCGTTTTACTCGTTTTACTCGTTTTACTCGTTTTACTCGTTTTACTAGTTTTACTCGTTTTACTCGGTTTACTCGATTTACTCGTTTTACTAGTTTTACTCGTTTTACTCGTTTTACTCGTTTTACTCGTTTTACTCGTTTTACTCGTTTTACTCGTTTTACACGTTTTACTCGTTATTCTCGTTTTACTCGTTTTACTCGTTTTACTAGTTTTGCTCGTTTTACTAGTTTTACTCGTTTTACTCGTTTTACTCGATTTACTCGTTTTACTCGTTTTACTCGTTTTACTCGTTTTACTCGTTTTACTCGTTTTACTCGTTTTACTCGTTTTACTCGTTTTACTCGTTTTACTCGTTTTACTCGTTTTACTCGTTTTACTAGTTTTACTCGTTTTACTCGTTTTACTAGTTTTACTCGTTTTACTCGTTTTACTATTTTTACTCGTTTTACTCGTTTTACTAGTTTTACTCGTTATACTCGTTTTACTAGTTTTACTCGTTTTACTCGGTTTACTCGATTTACTCGTTTTATAAGTTTTACTAGTTTTGCTCGTTTTACTCGTTTTACTCGTTTTACACGTTTTACTCGTTTTACTCGTTTTACACGTTTTACTCGTTTTACTCGTTTTACTCGTTTTACTCGTTTTACTCGTTTTACTAGTTTTGCTCTTTTACTCGTTTTACTCGTTTTACTCGTTTTACTAGTTTTGCTCGTTTTACTCGTTTTACTCGTTTAACTCGTTTTACTCGTTTTACTCGTTTTACTCGTTTTACCCGTTTTACTCGTTTTACTCGTTTTACTCGTTTTACTCGTTTTACTCGTTTTACTCGTTTTATTCGTTTTATTCGTTTTACTCGTTTTACTCGTTTTACTCGTTTTACTCGTTTTACTCGTTTTACTCGTTTTACTCGTTTTACTCGTTTTACTCGTTTCACTCGTTTCACTCGTTTCACTCGTTTCACTCGTTTTACTCGTTTTACTCGTTTTACTCGTTTTACTCGTTTTACTCGTTTTACTCGTTTTACTCGCTTTACTCGTTTTACTCGTTTTACTCGTTTTACTCGTTTTACTCGGTTTACTCGTTTTACTCGTTTTACTCGTTTTACTCGTTATTCTCGTTTTACTCGTTTTACTCGTTTTACTAGTTTTGCTCGTTTTACTAGTTTTACTCGTTTTACTCGTTTTACTCGATTTACTCGTTTTACTCGTTTTACTCGTTTTACTCGTTTTACTCGTTTTACTCGTTTTACTCGTTTTACTCGTTTTACTCGTTTTACTCGTTTTACTCGTTTTACTAGTTTTACTCGTTTTACTCGTTTTACTAGTTTTACTCGTTTTACTCGTTTTACTCGTTTTACTCGTTTTACTCGTTTTACTCGTTTTACTCGTTTTACTCGTTTTACTCGTTTTACTCGTTTTACTCGTTTTACTCGTTTTACTCGTTTTACTCGTTTTACTCGTTTTACTCGTTTTACTCGTTTTACTCGTTTTACTCGTTTTACTCGTTTTACTCGATTTACTCGTTTTACTCGTTTTACTCGTTTTACTCGTTTTACTCGTTTTACTAGTTTTACCCGTTTTACTCGTTTTACTCGTTTTACTCGTTTTACTCGTTTTACCCGTTTTACTCGTTTTACTCGCTTTACTCGTTTTACACGTTTTACTCGTTTTACTAGTTTTACCCGTTTTACTCGTTTTACTCGTTTTACTCGTTTTACTCGTTTTACTCGTTTTACTCGTTTTACCCGTTTTACTCGTTTTACTCGCTTTACTCGTTTTACACGTTTTACTCGTTTTACTCGTTTTACTCGTTTTACTCGTTTTACTCGTTTTACTAGTTTTACTAGTTTTACTCGTTTTACTCGTATTACTCGTTTTACTCGTTTTACTCGTTTTACTCGTTTTACTCGTTTTACTCGTTTTACTCGTTTTACTCGTTTTACTCGTTTTACTCGTTTTACTCGTTTTACTCGTTTTACTCGTTTTACTCGTTTTACTCGTTTTACTAGTTTTACTCGTTTTACTAGTTTTACTCGTTTTACTCGTTTTACTCGTTTTACTCGTTTTACTCGTTTTACTCGTTTTACTCGTCTTACTCGTTTTACTCGTTTTACTCGTTTTACTCGTTTTACTAGTTTTACTCGTTTTACTCGTTTTACTCGTTTTACTCGTTTTACTCGTTTTACTGGTTTTACTCGTTTTACTCGTTTTACTCGTTTTACTCGTTTTACTCGTTTTACTCGTTTTACTCGTTTTACTCGTTTTACTCGTTTTACTCGTTTTACTCGTTTTACTCGTTTTACTCGTTTTACTCGTTTTACTCGTTTTACTCGTTTTACTCGTTTTACTCGTTTTACTCGTTTTACTCGTTTTACTCGTTTTACTAGTTTTACTCGTTTTACTCGGTTTACTCGATTTACTCGTTTTACTAGTTTTACTAGTTTTACCCGTTTTACTCGTTTTACTCGTTTTACTCGTTTTACTCGTTTTACTCGTTTTACTCGTTTTACTCGTTTTACTCGTTTTACTCGTTTTACTCGTTTTACTCGTTTTACTCGTTTTACTCGTTTTACTCGTTTTACTCGTTTTACTCGTTTTACTAGTTTTACTCGTTTTACTCGGTTTACTCGATTTACTCGTTTTACTAGTTTTACTAGTTTTACTCGTTTTACTCGTTTTACTCGTTTTACTCGTTTTACTCGTTTTACACGTTTTACTCGTTATTCTCGTTTTACTCGTTTTACTCGTTTTACTAGTTTTGCTCGTTTTACTAGTTTTACTCGTTTTACTCGTTTTACTCGTTTTACTCGTTTTTCTCGTTTTACTCGTTTTACTCGTTTTACTCGTTTTACTCGTTTTACTCGTTTTACTCGTTTTACTAGTTTTGCTCGTTTTACTCGTTTTACTCGTTTTACTCGTTTTACTCGTTTTACTCGTTTTACTCGTCTTACTCGTTTTACTCGTTTTACTCGTTTTACTCGTTTTACTAGTTTTACTCGTTTTACTCGTTTTACTCGTTTTACTCGTTTTACTCGTTTTACTCGTTTTACTCGTTTTACTCGTTTTACTCGTTTTACTCGTTTTACTCGTTTTACTAGTTTTACTAGTTTTACTCGGTTTACTCGATTTACTCGTTTTACTAGTTTTACTAGTTTTGCTCGTTTTGCTCGTTTTACTCGTTTTACACGTTTTACTCGTTTTACTCGTTTTACTCGTTTTACTCGTTTTACTCGTTTTACTCGTTTTACTCGTTTTACTCGTTTTACTCGTTTTACTCGTTTTACTCGTTTTACTCGTTTTACTCGTTTTACTCGTTTTACTCGTTTTACTCGTTTTACTCGTTTTACTCGTTTTACTAGTTTTACTCGTTTTACTCGGTTTACTCGATTTACTCGTTTTACTAGTTTTACTAGTTTTACTCGTTTTACTCGTTTTACTCGTTTTACTCGTTTTACTCGTTTTACTCGTTTTACACGTTTTACTCGTTATTCTCGTTTTACTCGTTTTACTCGTTTTACTAGTTTTGCTCGTTTTACTAGTTTTACTCGTTTTACTCGTTTTACTCGATTTACTCGTTTTACTCGTTTTACTCGTTTTACTCGTTTTACTCGTTTTACTCGTTTTACTCGTTTTACTCGTTTTACTCGTTTTACTCGTTTTACTCGTTTTACTCGTTTTACTCGTTTTACTAGTTTTACTCGTTTTACTCGTTTTACTAGTTTTACTCGTTTTACTCGTTTTACTATTTTTACTCGTTTTACTCGTTTTACTAGTTTTACTCGTTATACTCGTTTTACTAGTTTTACTCGTTTTACTCGGTTTACTCGATTTACTCGTTTTACTAGTTTTACTAGTTTTGCTCGTTTTACTCGTTTTACTCGTTTTACACGTTTTACTCGTTTTACTCGTTTTACACGTTTTACTCGTTTTACTCGTTTTACTCGTTTTACTCGTTTTACTCGTTTTACTCGTTTTACTAGTTTTACTCGTTTTACTCGTTTTACTCGTTTTACTCGTTTTACTCGTTTTACTCGTTTTACTCGTTTTACTCGTTTTACTCGTTTTACTCGTTTTACTCGTTTTACTCGTTTTACTCGTTTTACTCGTTTTACTAGTTTTACTAGTTTTACTCGGTTTACTCGATTTACTCGTTTTACTAGTTTTACTAGTTTTGCTCGTTTTGCTCGTTTTACTCGTTTTACACGTTTTACTCGTTTTACTCGTTTTACTCGTTTTACTAGTTTTGCTCTTTTACTCGTTTTACTCGTTTTACTCGTTTTACTAGTTTTGCTCGTTTTACTCGTTTTACTCGTTTAACTCGTTTTACTCGTTTTACTCGTTTTACTCGTTTTACCCGTTTTACTCGTTTTACTCGTTTTACTCGTTTTACTCGTTTTACTCGTTTTACTCGTTTTATTCGTTTTATTCGTTTTACTCGTTTTACTCGTTTTACTCGTTTTACTCGTTTTACTCGTTTTACTCGTTTTACTCGTTTTACTCGTTTCACTCGTTTCACTCGTTTCACTCGTTTCACTCGTTTTACTCGTTTTACTCGTTTTACTCGTTTTACTCGTTTTACTCGTTTTACTCGTTTTACTCGCTTTACTCGTTTTACTCGTTTTACTCGTTTTACTCGTTTTACTCGGTTTACTCGTTTTACTCGTTTTACTCGTTTTACTCGTTATTCTCGTTTTACTCGTTTTACTCGTTTTACTAGTTTTGCTCGTTTTACTAGTTTTACTCGTTTTACTCGTTTTACTCGATTTACTCGTTTTACTCGTTTTACTCGTTTTACTCGTTTTACTCGTTTTACTCGTTTTACTCGTTTTACTCGTTTTACTCGTTTTACTCGTTTTACTCGTTTTACTCGTTTTACTAGTTTTACTCGTTTTACTCGTTTTACTAGTTTTACTCGTTTTACTCGTTTTACTCGTTTTACTCGTTTTACTCGTTTTACTCGTTTTACTCGTTTTACTCGTTTTACTCGTTTTACTCGTTTTACTCGTTTTACTCGATTTACTCGTTTTACTCGTTTTACTCGTTTTACTCGTTTTACTCGTTTTACTAGTTTTACCCGTTTTACTCGTTTTACTCGTTTTACTCGTTTTACTCGTTTTACCCGTTTTACTCGTTTTACTCGCTTTACTCGTTTTACACGTTTTACTCGTTTTACTAGTTTTACCCGTTTTACTCGTTTTACTCGTTTTACTCGTTTTACTCGTTTTACTCGTTTTACTCGTTTTACCCGTTTTACTCGTTTTACTCGCTTTACTCGTTTTACACGTTTTACTCGTTTTACTCGTTTTACTCGTTTTACTCGTTTTACTCGTTTTACTAGTTTTACTAGTTTTACTCGTTTTACTCGTATTACTCGTTTTACTCGTTTTACTCGTTTTACTCGTTTTACTCGTTTTACTCGTTTTACTCGTTTTACTCGTTTTACTCGTTTTACTCGTTTTACTCGTTTTACTCGTTTTACTCGTTTTACTCGTTTTACTCGTTTTACTCGTTTTACTCGTTTTACTCGTTTTACTCGTTTTACTCGTTTTACTAGTTTTACTCGTTTTACTAGTTTTACTCGTTTTACTCGTTTTACTCGTTTTACTCGTTTTACTCGTTTTACTCGTTTTACTCGTCTTACTCGTTTTACTCGTTTTACTCGTTTTACTCGTTTTACTAGTTTTACTCGTTTTACTCGTTTTACTCGTTTTACTCGTTTTACTCGTTTTACTCGTTTTACTCGTTTTACTCGTTTTACTCGTTTTACTCGTTTTACTCGTTTTACTCGTTTTACTCGTTTTACTAGTTTTACTAGTTTTACTCGTTTTACTCGTTTTACTCGTTTTACTCGTTTTACTCGTTTTACTCGTTTTACTCGTTTTACTCGTTTTACTCGTTTTACTCGTTTTACTCGTTTTACTCGTTTTACTCGTTTTACTCGTTTTACTCGTTTTACTCGTTTTACTAGTTTTAGTCGTTTTACTCGGTTTACTCGATTTACTCGTTTTACTAGTTTTACTAGTTTTGCTCGTTTTGCTCGTTTTACTCGTTTTACACGTTTTACTCGTTTTACTCGTTTTACTCGTTTTACTCGTTTTACTCGTTTTACTCGTTTTACTCGTTTTACTCGTTTTACTCGTTTTACTCGTTTTACTCGTTTTACTCGTTTTACTAGTTTTACTCGTTTTACTCGGTTTACTCGATTTACTCGTTTTACTAGTTTTACTAGTTTTACTCGTTTTACTCGTTTTACTCGTTTTACTCGTTTTACTCGTTTTACACGTTTTACTCGTTATTCTCGTTTTACTCGTTTTACTCGTTTTACTAGTTTTGCTCGTTTTACTAGTTTTACTCGTTTTACTCGTTTTACTCGATTTACTCGTTTTACTCGTTTTACTCGTTTTACTCGTTTTACTCGTTTTACTCGTTTTACTCGTTTTACTCGTTTTACTCGTTTTACTCGTTTTACTCGTTTTACTCGTTTTACTCGTTTTACTCGTTTTACTCGTTTTACTAGTTTTACTCGTTTTACTCGTTTTACTAGTTTTACTCGTTTTACTCGTTTTACTCGTTTTACTCGTTTTACTATTTTTACTCGTTTTACTCGTTTTACTAGTTTTACTCGTTATACTCGTTTTACTAGTTTTACTCGTTTTACTCGTTTTGCTCGTTTTACTCGTTTTACACGTTTTACTCGTTTTTCTCGTTTTACTCGTTTTACTAGTTTTGCTCGTTTTACTCGTTTTACTCGTTTTACTCGTTTTACTAGTTTTGCTCGTTTTACTCGTTTTACTCGTTTTACTCGTTTAACTCGTTTTACTCGTTTTACTCGTTTTACTCGTTTTACCCGTTATACTCGTTTTACTCGTTTTACTCGTTTTACTCGTTTTATTCGTTTTACTCGTTTTACTCGTTTTACTCGTTTTACTCGTTTTACTCGTTTAACTAGTTTAACTCGTTTTACTCGGTTTACTCGTTTTACTCGTTTTACTCGTTTTACTCGTTTTACTCGTTTTACTCGTTTTACTCGTTTTACTCGTTTTACTCGTTTTACTCGTTTTACTCGTTTTACTCGTTTTACACGTTTTACTCGTTTTACACGTTTTACTCGTTTTTCTCGTTTTACTCGTTTTGCTCGTTTTGCTCGTTTTACTCGTTTTACTCGTTTTACTCGTTTTACTCGTTTTACTCGTTTTACTCGTTTTACTCGTTTTACTCCTTTTACTCGTTTTACACGTTTTACTCGTTTTTCTCGTTTTACTCGTTTTGCTCGTTTTACTCGTTTTACTCGTTTTACTCGTTTTACTAGTTTTGCTCGTTTTACTAGTTTTGCTCGTTTTACTCGTTTTACTCGTTTTACTCGTTTTACTCGTTTTACTAGTTTTACTCGTTTTACTCGTTTTACTAGTTTTACTCGTTTTACTCGTTTTACTCGTTTTACTATTTTTACTCGTTTTACTCGTTTTACTAGTTTTACTCGTTATACTCGTTTTACTAGTTTTACTCGTTTTACTCGGTTTACTCGATTTACTCGTTTTACTAGTTTTACTAGTTTTGCTCGTTTTACTCGTTTTACTCGTTTTACACGTTTTACTCGTTTTACTCGTTTTACTCGTTTTACTAGTTTTGCTCTTTTACTCGTTTTACTCGTTTTACTCGTTTTACTAGTTTTGCTCGTTTTACTCGTTTTACTCGTTTAACTCGTTTTACTCGTTTTACTCGTTTTACTCGTTTTACCCGTTTTACTCGTTTTACTCGTTTTACCCGTTTTACTCGTTTTACTCGCTTTACTCGTTTTACACGTTTTACTCGTTTTACTCGTTTTACTCGTTTTACTCGTTTTACTCGTTTTACTAGTTTTACTAGTTTTACTCGTTTTACTCGTATTACTCGTTTTACTCGTTTTACTCGTTTTACTCGTTTTACTCGTTTTACTCGTTTTACTCGTTTTACTCGTTTACTCGTTTTGCTCGTTTTACTCGTTTTACTCGTTTTACTCGTTTTACTCGTTTTACTCGTTTTACTCGTTTTACTCGTTTTACTCGTTTTACTAGTTTTACTCGTTTTACTAGTTTTACTCGTTTTACTCGTTTTACTCGTTTTACTCGTTTTACTCGTTTTACTCGTTTTACTCGTCTTACTCGTTTTACTCGTTTTACTCGTTTTACTCGTTTTACTAGTTTTACTCGTTTTACTCGGTTTACTCGTTTTACTCGTTTTACTCGTTTTACTCGTTTTACTCGTTTTACTCGTTTTACTCGTTTTACTCGTTTTACTCGTTTTACTCGTTTTACTCGTTTTACTAGTTTTACTAGTTTTACTCGTTTTACTCGTTTTACTCGTTTTACTCGTTTTACTCGTTTTACTCGTTTTACTCGTTTTACTCGTTTTACTCGTTTTACTCGTTTTACTCGTTTTACTCGTTTTACTCGTTTTACTCGTTTTACTCGTTTTACTCGTTTTACTCGGTTTACTCGATTTACTCGTTTTACTCGTTTTACTCGTTTTACTCGTTTTACTCGTTTTACTCGTTTTACTCGTTTTACTCGTTTTACTCGTTTTACTCGTTTTACTCGTTTTACTAGTTTTACTCGTTTTACTCGGTTTACTCGATTTACTCGTTTTACTAGTTTTACTAGTTTTACTCGTTTTACTCGTTTTACTCGTTTTACTCGTTTTACTCGTTTTACACGTTTTACTCGTTATTCTCGTTTTACTCGTTTTACTCGTTTTACTAGTTTTGCTCGTTTTACTAGTTTTACTCGTTTTACTCGTTTTACTCGATTTACTCGTTTTACTCGTTTTACTCGTTTTACTCGTTTTACTCGTTTTACTCGTTTTACTCGTTTTACTCGTTTTACTCGTTTTACTCGTTTTACTCGTTTTACTCGTTTTACTCGTTTTACTCGTTTTACTAGTTTTGCTCGTTTTACTCGTTTTACTCGTTTTACTCGTTTTACTAGTTTTGCTCGTTTTACTCGTTTTACTCGTTTTACTCGTTTAACTCGTTTTACTCGTTTTACTCGTTTTACTCGTTTTACCCGTTATACTCGTTTTACTCGTTTTACTCGTTTTACTCGTTTTATTCGTTTTACTCGTTTTACTCGTTTTACTCGTTTTACTCGTTTTACTCGTTTAACTAGTTTAACTCGTTTTACTCGGTTTACTCGTTTTACTCGTTTTACTCGTTTTACTCGTTTTACTCGTTTTACTCGTTTTACTCGTTTTACTCGTTTTACTCGTTTTACTCGTTTTACTCGTTTTACTCGTTTTACACGTTTTACTCGTTTTACACGTTTTACTCGTTTTTCTCGTTTTACTCGTTTTGCTCGTTTTGCTCGTTTTACTCGTTTTACTCGTTTTACTCGTTTTACTCGTTTTACTCGTTTTACTCGTTTTACTCGTTTTACTCGTTTTACTCCTTTTACTCGTTTTACACGTTTTACTCGTTTTTCTCGTTTTACTCGTTTTGCTCGTTTTACTCGTTTTACTCGTTTTACTCGTTTTACTAGTTTTGCTCGTTTTACTAGTTTTGCTCGTTTTACTCGTTTTACTCGTTTTACTCGTTTTACTCGTTTTACTAGTTTTACTCGTTTTACTCGTTTTACTAGTTTTACTCGTTTTACTCGTTTTACTCGTTTTACTATTTTTACTCGTTTTACTCGTTTTACTAGTTTTACTCGTTATACTCGTTTTACTAGTTTTACTCGTTTTACTCGGTTTACTCGATTTACTCGTTTTACTAGTTTTACTAGTTTTGCTCGTTTTACTCGTTTTACTCGTTTTACACGTTTTACTCGTTTTACTCGTTTTACTCGTTTTACTAGTTTTGCTCTTTTACTCGTTTTACTCGTTTTACTCGTTTTACTAGTTTTGCTCGTTTTACTCGTTTTACTCGTTTAACTCGTTTTACTCGTTTTACTCGTTTTACTCGTTTTAACCGTTTTACTCGTTTTACTCGTTTTACTCGTTTTACACGTTTTACTCGTTTTACACGTTTTACTCGTTTTTCTCGTTTTACTCGTTTTGCTCGTTTTACTCGTTTTACTCGTTTTACTCGTTTTACTCGGTTTACTCGTTTTACTCGTTTTACTCGTTTTACTCGTTTTACTCGTTTTACTCGTTTTACTCGTTTTACTCGTTTTACTCGTTTTACTCGTTTTACTCGTTTTACACGTTTTACTCGTTTTACTCGTTTTACACGTTTTACTCGTTATTCTCGTTTTACTCGTTTTGCTCGTTTTACTCGTTTTACTCGTTTTTCTCGTTTTACTCGTTTTACTCGTTTTACTCGTTTTACTCGTTTTACTCGTCTTACTCGTTTTACTCGTTTTACTCGTTTTACTCGTTTTACTAGTTTTACTCGTTTTACTCGTTTTACTCGTTTTACTCGTTTTACTCGTTTTACTCGTTTTACTCGTTTTACTCGTTTTACTCGTTTTACTCGTTTTACTCGTTTTACTAGTTTTACTAGTTTTACTCGGTTTACTCGATTTACTCGTTTTACTAGTTTTACTAGTTTTGCTCGTTTTGCTCGTTTTACTCGTTTTACACGTTTTACTCGTTTTACTCGTTTTACTCGTTTTACTCGTTTTACTCGTTTTACTCGTTTTACTCGTTTTACTCGTTTTACTCGTTTTACTCGTTTTACTCGTTTTACTCGTTTTACTCGTTTTACTCGTTTTACTCGTTTTACTAGTTTTACTCGTTTTACTCGGTTTACTCGATTTACTCGTTTTACTAGTTTTACTAGTTTTACTCGTTTTACTCGTTTTACTCGTTTTACTCGTTTTACTCGTTTTACTCGTTTTACACGTTTTACTCGTTATTCTCGTTTTACACGTTTTACTCGTTTTACTAGTTTTGCTCGTTTTACTAGTTTTACTCGTTTTACTCGTTTTACTCGATTTACTCGTTTTACTCGTTTTACTCGTTTTACTCGTTTTACTCGTTTTACTCGTTTTACTCGTTTTACTCGTTTTACTCGTTTACTCGTTTTACTCGTTTTACTCGTTTTACTCGTTTTACTCGTTTTACTCGTTTACTCGTTTTACTAGTTTTACTCGTTTTACTCGTTTTACTAGTTTTACTCGTTTTACTCGTTTTACTCGTTTTACTATTTTTACTCGTTTTACTCGTTTTACTAGTTTTACTCGTTATACTCGTTTTACTAGTTTTACTCGTTTTACTCGGTTTACTCGATTTACTCGTTTTACTAGTTTTACTAGTTTTGCTCGTTTTACTCGTTTTACTCGTTTTACACGTTTTACTCGTTTTACTCGTTTTACTCGTTTTACTCGTTTTACTAGTTTTGCTCTTTTACTCGTTTTACTCGTTTTACTCGTTTTACTAGTTTTGCTCTTTTACTCGTTTTACTCGTTTTACTCGTTTTACTAGTTTTGCTCGTTTTACTCGTTTTACTCGTTTTACTCGTTTAACTCGTTTTACTCGTTTTACTCGTTTTACTCGTTTTACTCGTTATACTCGTTTTACTAGTTTTACTCGTTTTACTCGGTTTACTCGATTTACTCGTTTTACTAGTTTTACTAGTTTTGCTCGTTTTGCTCGTTTTACTCGTTTTACACGTTTTACTCGTTTTTCTCGTTTTACTCGTTTTACTAGTTTTGCTCGTTTTACTCGTTTTACTCGTTTTACTCGTTTTACTAGTTTTGCTCGTTTTACTCGTTTTACTCGTTTTACTCGTTTTACTCGGTTTACTCGTTTTACTCGTTTTACTCGTTTTACTCGTTTTACTCGTTTTACTCGTTTTACTCGTTTTACTCGTTTTACTCGTTTTACTCGTTTTACTCGTTTTACTCGTTTTACACGTTTTACTCGTTTTACACGTTTTACTCGTTTTGCTCGTTTTACTCGTTTTGCTCGTTTTGCTCGTTTTACTCGTTTTACTCGTTTTACTCGTTTTACTCGTTTTACTCGTTTTACTCGTTTTACTCCTTTTACTCGTTTTACTCGTTTTGCTCGTTTTACTCGTTTTACTCGTTTTACTCGTTTTACTAGTTTTGCTCGTTTTACTAGTTTTGCTCGTTTTACTCGTTTTACTCGTTTTACTCGTTTTACTCGTTTTACTAGTTTTACTCGTTTTACTCGTTTTACTCGTTTTACTCGTTTTACTAGTTTTGCTCTTTTACTCGTTTTACTCGTTTTACTCGTTTTACTAGTTTTGCTCGTTTTACTCGTTTTACTCGTTTAACTCGTTTTACTCGTTTTACTCGTTTTACTCGTTTTACCCGTTTTACTCGTTTTACTCGTTTTACTCGTTTTACACGTTTTACTCGTTTTACACGTTTTACTCGTTTTTCTCGTTTTACTCGTTTTGCTCGTTTTACTCGTTTTACTCGTTTTACTCGTTTTACTCGGTTTACTCGTTTTACTCGTTTTACTCGTTTTACTCGTTTTACTCGTTTTACTCGTTTTACTCGTTTTACTCGTTTTACTCGTTTTACTCGTTTTACTTGTTTTACTCGTTTTACTCGTTTTACTCGTTTTACACGTTTTACTCGTTTTACTCGTTTTACACGTTTTACTCGTTATTCTCGTTTTACTCGTTTTGCTCGTTTTACTCGTTTTACTCGTTTTACTCGTTTTACTCGTTTTACTCGTTTTACTCGTTTTACTCGTCTTACTCGTTTTACTCGTTTTACTCGTTTTACTCGTTTTACTAGTTTTACTCGTTTTACTCGTTTTACTCGTTTTACTCGTTTTACTCGTTTTACTCGTTTTACTCGTTTTACTCGTTTTACTCGTTTTACTCGTTTTACTCGTTTTACTCGTTTTACTCGTTTTACTAGTTTTACTAGTTTTACTAGTTTTACTCGTTTTACTCGTTTTACTCGTTTTACTCGTTTTACTCGTTTTACTCGTCTTACTCGTTTTACTCGTTTTACTCGTTTTACTCGTTTTACTAGTTTTACTCGTTTTACTCGTTTTACTCGTTTTACTCGTTTTACTCGTTTTACTCGTTTTACTCGTTTTACTCGTTTTACTCGTTTTACTCGTTTTACTAGTTTTACTAGTTTTACTAGTTTTACTCGTTTTACTCGTTTTACTCGTTTTACTCGTTTTACTCGTTTTACTCGTTTTACTCGTTTTACTCGTTTTACTCGTTTTACTCGTTTTACTCGTTTACTCGTTTTACTAGTTTTACTCGTTTTACTCGGTTTACTCGATTTACTCGTTTTACTAGTTTTACTAGTTTTGCTCGTTTTACTCGTTTTACTCGTTTTACTCGTTTTACTCGTTTTACTCGTTTTACTCGTTTTACTCGTTTTACTCGTTTTACTCGTTTTACTCGTTTTACTAGTTTTACTCGTTTTACTCGTTTTACTAGTTTTACTCGTTTTACTCGTTTTACTCGTTTTACTATTTTTACTCGTTTTACTCGTTTTACTAGTTTTACTCGTTATACTCGTTTTACTAGTTTTACTCGTTTTACTCGGTTTACTCGATTTACTCGTTTTACTAGTTTTACTAGTTTTGCTCGTTTTACTCGTTTTACTCGTTTTACACGTTTTACTCGTTTTACTCGTTTTACTCGTTTTACTCGTTTTACTAGTTTTGCTCTTTTACTCGTTTTACTCGTTTTACTCGTTTTACTAGTTTTGCTCTTTTACTCGTTTTACTCGTTTTACTCGTTTTACTAGTTTTGCTCGTTTTACTCGTTTTACTCGTTTTACTCGTTTAACTCGTTTTACTCGTTTTACTCGTTTTACTCGTTTTACTCGTTATACTCGTTTTACTAGTTTTACTCGTTTTACTCGGTTTACTCGATTTACTCGTTTTACTAGTTTTACTAGTTTTGCTCGTTTTGCTCGTTTTACTCGTTTTACACGTTTTACTCGTTTTTCTCGTTTTACTCGTTTTACTAGTTTTGCTCGTTTTACTCGTTTTACTCGTTTTACTCGTTTTACTAGTTTTGCTCGTTTTACTCGTTTTACTCGTTTTACTCGTTTTACTCGGTTTACTCGTTTTACTCGTTTTACTCGTTTTACTCGTTTTACTCGTTTTACTCGTTTTACTCGTTTTACTCGTTTTACTCGTTTTACTCGTTTTACTCGTTTTACTCGTTTTACACGTTTTACTCGTTTTACACGTTTTACTCGTTTTGCTCGTTTTACTCGTTTTGCTCGTTTTGCTCGTTTTACTCGTTTTACTCGTTTTACTCGTTTTACTCGTTTTACTCGTTTTACTCGTTTTACTCCTTTTACTCGTTTTACTCGTTTTGCTCGTTTTACTCGTTTTACTCGTTTTACTCGTTTTACTAGTTTTGCTCGTTTTACTAGTTTTGCTCGTTTTACTCGTTTTACTCGTTTTACTCGTTTTACTCGTTTTACTAGTTTTACTCGTTTTACTCGTTTTACTCGTTTTACTCGTTTTACTAGTTTTGCTCTTTTACTCGTTTTACTCGTTTTACTCGTTTTACTAGTTTTGCTCGTTTTACTCGTTTTACTCGTTTAACTCGTTTTACTCGTTTTACTCGTTTTACTCGTTTTACCCGTTTTACTCGTTTTACTCGTTTTACTCGTTTTACACGTTTTACTCGTTTTACACGTTTTACTCGTTTTTCTCGTTTTACTCGTTTTGCTCGTTTTACTCGTTTTACTCGTTTTACTCGTTTTACTCGGTTTACTCGTTTTACTCGTTTTACTCGTTTTACTCGTTTTACTCGTTTTACTCGTTTTACTCGTTTTACTCGTTTTACTCGTTTTACTCGTTTTACTCGTTTTACTCGTTTTACTCGTTTTACTCGTTTTACTCGTTTTACTCGTTTTACACGTTTTACTCGTTTTACTCGTTTTACACGTTTTACTCGTTATTCTCGTTTTACTCGTTTTGCTCGTTTTACTCGTTTTACTCGTTTTACTCGTTTTACTCGTTTTACTCGTTTTACTCGTTTTACTCGTCTTACTCGTTTTACTCGTTTTACTCGTTTTACTCGTTTTACTAGTTTTACTCGTTTTACTCGTTTTACTCGTTTTACTCGTTTTACTCGTTTTACTCGTTTTACTCGTTTTACTCGTTTTACTCGTTTTACTCGTTTTACTCGTTTTACTCGTTTTACTCGTTTTACTAGTTTTACTAGTTTTACTAGTTTTACTCGTTTTACTCGTTTTACTCGTTTTACTCGTTTTACTCGTTTTACTCGTCTTACTCGTTTTACTCGTTTTACTCGTTTTACTCGTTTTACTAGTTTTACTCGTTTTACTCGTTTTACTCGTTTTACTCGTTTTACTCGTTTTACTCGTTTTACTCGTTTTACTCGTTTTACTCGTTTTACTCGTTTTACTAGTTTTACTAGTTTTACTAGTTTTACTCGTTTTACTCGTTTTACTCGTTTTACTCGTTTTACTCGTTTTACTCGTTTTACTCGTTTTACTCGTTTTACTCGTTTTACTCGTTTTACTCGTTTTACTCGTTTTACTAGTTTTACTCGTTTTACTCGGTTTACTCGATTTACTCGTTTTACTAGTTTTACTAGTTTTGCTCGTTTTGCTCGTTTTACTCGTTTTACACGTTTTACTCGTTTTACTCGTTTTACTCGTTTTACTCGTTTTACTAGTTTTGCTCGTTTTACTCGTTTTACTCGTTTTACTCGTTTTACCCGTTTTACTCGTTTTACTCGTTTTACTCGTTTTACTCGTTTTACTCGTTTTACTCGTTTTACTCGTTTTACTCGTTTTACTCGTTTTACTCGTTTTACTCGTTTAACTAGTTTAACTCGTTTTACTCGGTTTACTCGTTTTACTCGTTTTACACGTTTTACTCGTTTTACTCGTTTTATTCGTTTTACTAGTTTTGCTCGTTTTACTCGTTTTACTCGTTTTACTCGTTTTACTCGTTTAACTCGTTTTACTCGTTTTACTCGTTTAACTCGTTTTACTCGTTTTACTCGTTTTACTCGTTTTACCCGTTTTACTCGTTTTACTCGTTTTACTCGTTTTACTCGTTTTATTCGTTTTACTCGTTTTACTCGTTTTACTCGTTTTACTCGTTTTACTCGTTTTACTCGTTTTACTCGTTTTACTCGTTTTACTCGTTTTACTCGTTTTACTCGTTTTACTCGTTTTACTCGTTTTACTCGTTTTACTAGTTTTACTCGTTTTACTCGTTTTACTCGTTTTACTCGTTTTACTCGTTTTACTCGTTTTACTCGTTTTACTCGTTTTACTCGTTTTACTCGTTTTACTCGTTTTACTCGTTTTACTCGTTTTACTCGTTTTACTCGTTTTACTCGTTTTACTAGTTTTACTCGTTTTACTCGGTTTACTCGATTTACTCGTTTTACTAGTTTTACTAGTTTTACTCGTTTTACTCGTTTTACTCGTTTTACTCGTTTTACTCGTTTTACTCGTTTTACACGTTTTACTCGTTATTCTCGTTTTACTCGTTTTACTCGTTTTACTAGTTTTGCTCGTTTTACTAGTTTTACTCGTTTTACTCGTTTTACTCGATTTACTCGTTTTACTCGTTTTACTCGTTTTACTCGTTTTACTCGTTTTACTAGTTTTACTCGTTTTACTCGTTTCACTCGTTTTACTCGTTATACTCGTTTTACTCGTTTTACTCGTTTTACTCGTTTTACTAGTTTTACTCGTTTTACTCGTTTTACTAGTTTTACTCGTTTTACTCGTTTTACTCGTTTTACTATTTTTACTCGTTTTACTCGTTTTACTAGTTTTACTCGTTATACTCGTTTTACTAGTTTTACTCGTTTTACTCGGTTTACTCGATTTACTCGTTTTACTAGTTTTACTAGTTTTGCTCGTTTTACTCGTTTTACTCGTTTTACACGTTTTACTCGTTTTACTCGTTTTACTCGTTTTACTCGTTTTACTAGTTTTGCTCTTTTACTCGTTTTACTCGTTTTACTCGTTTTACTAGTTTTGCTCTTTTACTCGTTTTACTCGTTTTACTCGTTTTACTAGTTTTGCTCGTTTTACTCGTTTTACTCGTTTTACTCGTTTAACTCGTTTTACTCGTTTTACTCGTTTTACTCGTTTTACTCGTTATACTCGTTTTACTAGTTTTACTCGTTTTACTCGGTTTACTCGATTTACTCGTTTTACTAGTTTTACTAGTTTTGCTCGTTTTGCTCGTTTTACTCGTTTTACACGTTTTACTCGTTTTTCTCGTTTTACTCGTTTTACTAGTTTTGCTCGTTTTACTCGTTTTACTCGTTTTACTCGTTTTACTAGTTTTGCTCGTTTTACTCGTTTTACTCGTTTTACTCGTTTAACTCGTTTTACTCGTTTTACTCGTTTTACTCGTTTTACCCGTTTTACTCGTTTTACTCGTTTTACTCGTTTTACTCGTTTTATTCGTTTTACTCGTTTTACTCGTTTTACTCGTTTTACTCGTTTTACTCGTTTTACTCGTTTAACTAGTTTAACTCGTTTTACTCGGTTTACTCGTTTTACTCGTTTTACTCGTTTTACTCGTTTTACTCGTTTTACTCGTTTTACTCGTTTTACTCGTTTTACTCGTTTTACTCGTTTTACTCGTTTTACTCGTTTTACTCGTTTTACTCGTTTTACTCGTTTTACACGTTTTACTCGTTTTACACGTTTTACTCGTTTTTCTCGTTTTACTCGTTTTGCTCGTTTTGCTCGTTTTACTCGTTTTACTCGTTTTACTCGTTTTACTCGTTTTACTCGTTTTACTCGTTTTACTCGTTTTACTCCTTTTACTCGTTTTACACGTTTTACTCGTTTTTCTCGTTTTACTCGTTTTGCTCGTTTTACTCGTTTTACTCGTTTTACTCGTTTTACTAGTTTTGCTCGTTTTACTAGTTTTGCTCGTTTTACTCGTTTTACTCGTTTTACTCGTTTTACTCGTTTCACTCGTTTTACTCGTTTTACTCGTTTTACTCGTTTTACTCGTTTTACTCGTTTTACTCGTTTTACTCGTTTTACTCGTTTTACTCGTTTTACTCGTTTTACTCGTTTTACTCGTTTTACTCGTTTTACACGTTTTACTCGTTATACACGTTTTACTCGTTTTTCTCGTTTTACTCGTTTTGCTCGTTTTGCTCGTTTTACTCGTTTTACTCGTTTTACTCGTTTTACTCGTTTTACTCGTTTTACTCGTTTTACTCGTTTTACTCGTTTTACTCGTTTTACTCCTTTTACTCGTTTTACACGTTTTACTCGTTTTTCTCGTTTTACTCGTTTTGCTCGTTTTACTCGTTTTACTCGTTTTACTCGTTTTACTAGTTTTGCTCGTTTTACTAGTTTTGCTCGTTTTACTCGTTTTACTCGTTTTACTCGTTTTACTCGTTTCACTCGTTTTACTAGTTTTACTCGTTTTACTCGTTTTACTAGTTTTACTCGTTTTACTCGTTTTACTCGTTTTACTATTTTTACTCGTTTTACTCGTTTTACTAGTTTTACTCGTTATACTCGTTTTACTAGTTTTACTCGTTTTACTCGGTTTACTCGATTTACTCGTTTTACTAGCTTTACTAGTTTTGCTCGTTTTACTCGTTTTACTCGTTTTACACGTTTTACTCGTTTTACTCGTTTTACTCGTTTTACTAGTTTTGCTCTTTTACTCGTTTTACTCGTTTTACTCGTTTTACTAGTTTTGCTCGTTTTACTCGTTTTACTCGTTTAACTCGTTTTACTCGTTTTACTCGTTTTACTCGTTTTACCCGTTTTACTCGTTTTACTCGTTTTACTCGTTTTACTCGTTTTACTCGTTTTACTCGTTTTACTCGTTTTACTCGTTTTGCTCGTTTTACTCGTTTTACTCGTTTTACTCGTTTTACTCGTTTTACTCGTTTTACTCGTTTTACTCGTTTTACTCGTTTTACTCGTTTTACTCGTTTTACACGTTTTACTCGTTTTACACGTTTTACTCGTTTTTCTCGTTTTACTCGTTTTGCTCGTTTTACTCGTTTTACTCGTTTTACTCGTTTTACTCGGTTTACTCGTTTTACTCGTTTTACTCGTTTTACTCGTTTTACTCGTTTTACTCGTTTTACTCGTTTTACTCGTTTTACTCGTTTTACTCGTTTACTCGTTTTACTCGTTTTACACGTTTTACTCGTTTTACTCGTTTTACACGTTTTACTCGTTATTCTCGTTTTACTCGTTTTGCTCGTTTTACTCGTTTTACTCGTTTTACTCGTTTTACTAGTTTTGCTCGTTTTACTAGTTTTACTCGTTTTACTCGTTTTACTCGATTTACTCGTTTTACTCGTTTTACTCGTTTTACTCGTTTTACTCGTTTTACTCGTTTTACTCGTTTTACACGTTTTACTCGTTTTACTAGTTTTACTCGTTTTACTCGTTTTACTAGTTTTACTCGTTTTACTCGTTTTACTCGTTTTACTATTTTTACTCGTTTTACTCGTTTTACTCGTTTTACTAGTTTTACTCGTTATACTCGTTTTACTAGTTTTACTCGTTTTACTCGGTTTACTCGATTTACTCGTTTTACTAGTTTTACTAGTTTTGCTCGTTTTACTCGTTTTACTCGTTTTACACGTTTTACTCGTTTTACTCGTTTTACTCGTTTTACTCGTTTTACTAGTTTTGCTCGTTTTACTCGTTTTACTCGTTTTACTCGTTTTACTAGTTTTGCTCGTTTTACTCGTTTTACTCGTTTTAACTCGTTTTACTCGTTTAACTCGTTTTACTCGTTTTACTCGTTTTACTCGTTATACCCGTTTTACTCGTTTTACTCGTTTTACTCGTTTTACTCGTTTTACTCGTTTTACTCGTTTTACTCGTTTTACTCGTTTTACTCGTTTTACTAGTTTTACCCGTTTTACTCGTTTTACTCGTTTTACTCGTTTTACTCGTTATACTCGTTTTACTAGTTTTACTCGTTTTACTCGTTTACTCGATTTACTCGTTTTACTAGTTTACTAGTTTTGCTCGTTTTACTCGTTTTACTCGTTTTACTCGTTTTACACGTTTTACTCGTTTAACTAGTTTAACTCGTTTTACTCGTTTTACTCGGTTTACTCGTTTTACTCGTTTTACTAGTTTTACTAGTTTTACTCGTTTTACTCGTATTACTCGTTTTACTCGTTTTACTCGTTTTACTCGTTTTACTAAGTTTTACCCGTTTTACTCGTTTTACTCGTTTTACTCGTTTACTCGTTTTTACTCGTTATACTCGTTTTACACGTTTTACTCGTTTTACTCGTTTTACTAGTTTTACTCGTTTTGCTAGTTTTACTCGTTTTACTCGTTTTACTCGTTTTACTCGTTTTACTCGTTTTGCTCGATTTACTCGTTTTACTCGTTTTACTCGTTTTACTCGTTTTACTCGTTTTACTAGTTTTGCTCGTTTTACTCGTTTTACTCGTTTACTCGTTTTACTCGTTTTACTAGTTTTACTCGTTTTGCTAGTTTTACTCGTTTTACTCGTTTTACTAGGTTTACTCGTTTTACTCGTTTTACTCGTTTTACTAGTTTTACTAGTTTTGCTCGTTTTACTCGTTTTACTCGTTTTACACGTTTTACTCGTTTTACTCGTTTTACTCGTTTTACTCGTTTTACTCGTTTTACTCGTTTTACTCGTTTTACTAGTTTTACTCGTTTTACTCGTTTTACTAGTTTTACTCGTTTTACTCGTTTTACTCGTTTTACTATTTTTACTCGTTTTACTCGTTTTACTAGTTTTACTCGTTATACTCGTTTTACTAGTTTTACTCGTTTTACTCGGTTTACTCGATTTACTCGTTTTACTAGTTTTACTAGTTTTGCTCGTTTTACTCGTTTTACTCGTTTTACACGTTTTACTCGTTTTACTCGTTTTACTCGTTTTACTCGTTTTACTCGTTTTACTCGTTTTACTAGTTTTGCTCGTTTTACTCGTTTTACCTCGTTTTACTCGTTTTACTAGTTTTGCTCGTTATACTCGTTTTACTAGTTTTACTCGTTTTACTCGGTTTACTCGATTTACTCGTTTTACTAGTTTTACTAGTTTTGCTCGTTTTACTCGTTTTACTCGTTTTACACGTTTTACTCGATTTACTCGTTTTACTCGTTTTACTCGTTTTACTCGTTTTACTCGTTTTATTCGTTTTATTCGTTTTATTCGTTTTACTCGTTTTACTCGTTTTACTCGTTTTACTCGTTTTACTCGTTTTACTAGTTTTACTCGTTTTACTCGTTTTACTCGTTTTACTCGTTTTACTATTTTTACTCGTTTTACTCGTTATACTAGTTTTACTCATTATACTCGTTTTACTAGTTTTACTCATTTTACTCGGTTTACTCGATTTACTCGTTTTACTAGTTTTACTAGTTTTGCTCGTTTTACTCGTTTTACTCGTTTTACACGTTTTACTCGTTTTACTCGTTTTACTCGTTTTACTCGTTTTACTCGTTTTACTCGTTTTACTCGTTTTACTCGTTTTACTAGTTTTACTCGTTTTACTCGTTTTACTCGTTTTACTATTTTTACTCGTTTTACTCGTTTTACTAGTTTTACTCGTTATACTCGTTTTACTAGTTTTACTCGTTTTACTCGTTTTACTCGGTTTACTCGATTTACTCGTTTTACTAGTTTTACTCGTTTTACTCGTTTTACTCGTTTTACTCGTTTTACTCGTTTTACTCGTTTTATTCGTTTTACTCGTTTTACTCGTTTTACTCGTTTTACTCGTTTTACTCGTTTTACTCGTTTTACTCGTTTTACTCGTTTTACTCGTTTTACTCGTTTTACTCGTTTTACTCGTTTTACTCGTTTTACTCGTTTTACTCGTTTTACTCGTTTTACTCGTTTTACTAGTTTTACTCGTTTTACTCGTTTTACTAGTTTTACTCGTTTTACTCGTTTTACTCGTTTTACTATTTTTACTCGTTTTACTCGTTTTACTAGTTTTACTCGTTATACTCGTTTTACTAGTTTTACTCGTTTTACTCGGTTTACTCGATTTACTCGTTTTACTAGTTTTACTAGTTTTGCTCGTTTTACTCGTTTTACTCGTTTTACACGTTTTACTAGTTTTACTAGTTTTGCTCGTTTTACTCGTTTTACTCGTTTTACACGTTTTACTCGTTTTACTCGTTTTACTCGTTTTACTCGTTTTACTAGTTTTGCTCGTTTTACTCGTTTTACTCGTTTTACTCGTTTTACTAGTTTTGCTCGTTTTACTCGTTTTACTCGTTTTACTCGTTTTACTCGTTTAACTCGTTTTACTCGTTTTACTCGTTTTACTCGTTATACCCGTTTTACTCGTTTTACTCGTTTTACTCGTTTTACTCGTTTAACTCGTTTTACTCGTTTTACTCGTTTTACTCGTTATACCCGTTTTACTCGCTTTACTCGTTTTACTCGTTTTACTCGTTTTACTCGTTTTACTCGTTTTACTCGTTTTACTCGTTTTACTCGTTTTACTCGTTTTACTAGTTTTACCCGTTTTACTCGTTTTACTCGTTTTACTCGTTTTACTCGTTATACTCGTTTTACTAGTTTTACTCGTTTTACTCGTTTTACTCGATTTACTCGTTTTACTAGTTTTACTAGTTTTGCTCGTTTTACTCGTTTTACTCGTTTTACACGTTTTACTCGTTTAACTAGTTTAACTCGTTTTACTCGTTTTACTCGGTTTACTCGTTTTACTCGTTTTACTAGTTTTACTAGTTTTACTCGTTTTACTCGTATTACTCGTTTTACTCGTTTTACTCGTTTTACTCGTTTTACTCGTTTTACCCGTTTTACTCGTTTTACTCGTTTTACTCGTTTTACTCGTTTTACTCGTTTTACTCGTTTTTTACTCGTTTTACTCGTTTTACTCGTTTTACTCGTTTTACTCGTTTTACTCGTTTTACTCGTTTTACTCGTTTTACTCGTTTTACTCGTTTTACTAGTTTTACCCGTTTTACTCGTTTTACTCGTTTTACTCGTTTTACTCGTTTTACTCGTTATACTCGTTTTACACGTTTTACTCGTTTTACTCGTTTTACTAGTTTTACTCGTTTTGCTAGTTTTACTCGTTTTACTCGTTTTACTCGTTTTACTCGTTTTACTCGTTTTGCTCGATTTACTCGTTTTACTCGTTTTACTCGTTTTACTCGTTTTACTCGTTTTACTAGTTTTGCTCGTTTTACTCGTTTTACTCGTTTTACTCGTTTTACTCGTTTTACTAGTTTTACTCGTTTTGCTAGTTTTACTCGTTTTACTCGTTTTACTAGGTTTACTCGTTTTACTCGTTTTACTCGTTTTACTAGTTTTACTAGTTTTGCTCGTTTTACTCGTTTTACTCGTTTTACACGTTTTACTCGTTTTACTCGTTTTACTCGTTTTACTCGTTTTACTCGTTTTACTCGTTTTACTAGTTTTACTCGTTTTACTCGTTTTACTAGTTTTACTCGTTTTACTCGTTTTACTCGTTTTACTATTTTTACTCGTTTTACTCGTTTTACTAGTTTTACTCGTTATACTCGTTTTACTAGTTTTACTCGTTTTACTCGGTTTACTCGATTTACTCGTTTTACTAGTTTTACTAGTTTTGCTCGTTTTACTCGTTTTACTCGTTTTACACGTTTTACTCGTTTTACTCGTTTTACTCGTTTTACTCGTTTTACTAGTTTTGCTCGTTTTACTCGTTTTACTCGTTTTACTCGTTTTACTCGTTTTACTAGTTTTGCTCGTTATACTCGTTTTACTAGTTTTACTCGTTTTACTCGGTTTACTCGATTTACTCGTTTTACTAGTTTTACTAGTTTTGCTCGTTTTACTCGTTTTACTCGTTTTACACGTTTTACTCGATTTACTCGTTTTACTCGTTTTACTCGTTTTACTCGTTTTACTCGTTTTATTCGTTTTATTCGTTTTATTCGTTTTACTCGTTTTACTCGTTTTACTCGTTTTATTCGTTTTATTCGTTTTATTCGTTTTACTCGTTTTACTCGTTTTACTCGTTTTACTCGTTTTACTCGTTTTACTAGTTTTACTCGTTTTACTCGTTTTACTCGTTTTACTCGTTTTACTATTTTTACTCGTTTTACTCGTTATACTAGTTTTACTCATTATACTCGTTTTACTAGTTTTACTCATTTTACTCGGTTTACTCGATTTACTCGTTTTACTAGTTTTACTAGTTTTGCTCGTTTTACTCGTTTTACTCGTTTTACACGTTTTACCCGTTTTACTCGTTTTACTCGTTTTACTCGTTTTACTCGTTTTACTCGTTTTACTCGTTTTACTCGTTTTACTAGTTTTACTCGTTTTACTCGTTTTACTCGTTTTACTATTTTTACTCGTTTTACTCGTTTTACTAGTTTTACTCGTTATACTCGTTTTACTAGTTTTACTCGTTTTACTCGGTTTACTCGATTTACTCGTTTTACTAGTTTTACTAGTTTTGCTCGTTTTACTCGTTTTACTCGTTTTACACGTTTTACTCGTTTTACTCGTTTTACTCGTTTTACTCGTTTTACTCGTTTTACTCGTTTTACTAGTTTTGCTCGTTTTACTCGTTTTACTCGTTTTACTCGTTTTACTCGTTTTACTAGTTTTGCTCGTTATACTCGTTTTACTAGTTTTACTCGTTTTACTCGGTTTACTCGATTTACTCGTTTTACTAGTTTTACTAGTTTTGCTCGTTTTACTCGTTTTACTCGTTTTACACGTTTTACTCGATTTACTCGTTTTACTCGTTTTACTCGTTTTACTCGTTTTACTCGTTTTATTCGTTTTATTCGTTTTATTCGTTTTACTCGTTTTACTCGTTTTACTCGTTTTACTCGTTTTACTCGTTTTACTAGTTTTACTCGTTTTACTCGTTTTACTCGTTTTACTCGTTTTACTAGTTTTACCCGTTTTACTCGTTTTACTCGTTTTACTCGTTTTACTCGTTTTACTCGTTATACTCGTTTTACTAGTTTTACTCGTTTTACTCGTTTTACTCGATTTACTCGTTTTACTAGTTTTACTAGTTTTGCTCGTTTTACTCGTTTTACTCGTTTTACACGTTTTACTCGTTTTACACGTTTTACTCGTTTTACTAGTTTTGCTCGTTTTACTCGTTTTACTCGTTTTACTCGTTTTACTAGTTTTGCTCGTTTTACTCGTTTTACTCGTTTTACTCGTTTTACTCGTTTTACTCGTTTTACTCGTTTTACCCGTTTTACTCGTTTTACTCGTTTTACTCGTTTTACTCGTTTTACCCGTTTTACTCGTTTTACTCGTTTTACTCGTTTTACTCGTTTTACTCGTTTTACTCGTTTTACTCGTTTTACTCGTTTTACTCGTTTTACTCGTTTTACTCGTTTTACTCGTTTTACTCGTTTTACTCGTTTTACTCGTTTTACTCGTTTTACTCGTTTTACTCGTTTTACTCGTTTTTCTCGTTTTACTCGTTTAACTAGTTTTACTCGTTTTACTCGTTTTACTCGTTTTACTCGGTTTACTCGTGTTACTCGTTTTACTCGTTTTACACGTTTACTCGTTTTACACGTTTTACTCGTTTTACTAGTTTTGCTCGTTTTACTCGTTTTACTCGTTTTACTCGTTTTACTAGTTTTGCTCGTTTTACTCGTTTTACTCGTTTTACTCGTTTTACTCGTTTTACTCGTTTTACTCGATTTACTCGTTTTACTCGTTTTACTCGTTTTACTCGTTTTACTCGTTTTACTCGTTTTACTCGTTTTACTCGTTTTACTCGTTTTACTCGTTTTACTCGTTTTACTCGTTTTACTCGTTTTACTCGTTTTACTCGTTTTACTCGTTTTACTCGTTTTACTCGCTTTACTCGCTTTACTCGTTTTACTCGTTTTACTCGTTTAACTAGTTTTACTCGTTTTACTCGTTTTACTCGGTTTACTCGTTTTACTCGGTTTACTCGTTTTACTCGTTTTACTCGTTTTACTCGTTATACTCGTTTTACTAGTTTTGCTCGTTTTACTCGTTTTACTCGTTTTACTCGTTTTACTCGTTTTACTAGTTTTACTCGTTTTGCTAGTTTTACTCGTTTTACTCGTTTTACTCGTTTTACTCGTTTTACTCGTTTTGCTCGATTTACTCGTTTTACTCGTTTTACACGTTTTACTCGTTTTACTCGTTTTACTCGTTTTACTCGTTTTACTCGTTTTACTCGTTTTACTAGTTTTACTCGTTTTACTCGTTTTACTAGTTTTACTCGTTTTACTCGTTTTACTCGTTTTACTATTTTTACTCGTTTTACTCGTTTTACTAGTTTTACTCGTTATACTCGTTTTACTAGTTTTACTCGTTTTACTCGGTTTACTCGATTTACTCGTTTTACTAGTTTTACTAGTTTTGCTCGTTTTACTCGTTTTACTCGTTTTACACGTTTTACTCGTTTTACTCGTTTTACTCGTTTTACTCGTTTTACTCGTTTTACTCGTTTTACTAGTTTTGCTCGTTTTACTCGTTTTACTCGTTTTACTCGTTTTACTCGTTTTACTAGTTTTGCTCGTTTTACTCGTTTTACTCGTTTTACTCGTTTTACTCGTTTAACTCGTTTTACTCGTTTTACTCGTTTTACTCGTTATACCCGTTTTACTCGTTTTACTCGTTTTACTCGTTTTACTCGTTTTACTCGTTTTACTCGTTTTACTCGTTTTACTCGTTTTACTCGTTTTACTCGTTTTACTCGTTTTACTCGTTTTACTCGTAATACTCGTTTTACTCGTTTAACTAGTTTAACTCGTTTTACTCGTTTTACTCGGTTTACTCGTTTTACTCGTTTTACTAGTTTTACTAGTTTTACTCGTTTTACTCGTATTACTCGTTTTACTCGTTTTACTCGTTTTACTCGTTTTACTCGTTTTACCCGTTTTACTCGTTTTACTCGTTTTACTCGTTTTACTCGTTTTACTCGTTTTACTCGTTTTTTACTCGTTTTACTCGTTTTACTCGTTTTACTCGTTTTACTCGTTTTACTCGTTTTACTCGTTTTACTCGTTTTACTCGTTTTACTCGTTTTACTAGTTTTACCCGTTTTACTCGTTTTACTCGTTTTACTCGTTTTACTCGTTTTACTCGTTATACTCGTTTTACTAGTTTTACTCGTTTTACTCGTTTTACTCGATTTACTCGTTTTACTAGTTTTACTAGTTTTGCTCGTTTTACTCGTTTTACTCGTTTTACACGTTTTACTCGTTTTACACGTTTTACTCGTTTTACTAGTTTTGCTCGTTTTACTCGTTTTACTCGTTTTACTCGTTTTACTAGTTTTGCTCGTTTTACTCGTTTTACTCGTTTTACTCGTTTTACTCGTTTTACTCGTTTTACTCGTTTTACTCGTTTTACTCGTTTTACTAGTTCTACTCGTTTTACTCGTTTTACTCGTTTTACTATTTTTACTCGTTTTACTCGTTTTACTAGTTTTACTCGTTATACTCGTTTTACTAGTTTTACTCGTTTTACTCGGTTTACTCGATTTACTCGTTTTACTAGTTTTACTAGTTTTGCTCGTTTTACTCGTTTTACTCGTTTTACACGTTTTACTCGTTTTACTCGTTTTACTCGTTTTACTCGTTTTACTCGTTTTACTCGTTTTACTAGTTTTACTAGTTTTACTCGTTTTACTCGTTTTACTCGTTTTACTCGTTTTACTATTTTTACTCGTTTTACTCGTTTTACTAGTTTTACTCGTTATACTCGTTTTACTAGTTTTACTCGTTTTACTCGGTTTACTCGATTTACTCGTTTTACTAGTTTTACTAGTTTTGCTCGTTTTACTCGTTTTACTCGTTTTACACGTTTTACTCGTTTTACTCGTTTTACTCGTTTTACTCGTTTTACTCGTTTTACTCGTTTTACTAGTTTTGCTCGTTTTACTCGTTTTACTCGTTTTACTCGTTTTACTCGTTTTACTAGTTTTGCTCGTTTTACTCGTTTTACTCGTTTTACTCGTTTTACTCGTTTAACTCGTTTTACTCGTTTTACTCGTTTTACTCGTTATACCCGTTTTACTCGTTTTACTCGTTTTACTCGTTTTACTCGTTTTACTCGTTTTACTCGTTTTACTCGTTTTACTCGTTTTACTCGTAATACTCGTTTTACTCGTTTAACTAGTTTAACTCGTTTTACTCGTTTTACTCGGTTTACTCGTTTTACTCGTTTTACTAGTTTTACTAGTTTTACTCGTTTTACTCGTATTACTCGTTTTACTCGTTTTACTCGTTTTACTCGTTTTACTCGTTTTACCCGTTTTACTCGTTTTACTCGTTTTACTATTTTTACTCGTTTTACTCGTTTTACTAGTTTTACTCGTTATACTCGTTTTACTAGTTTTACTCGTTTTACTCGGTTTACTCGATTTACTCGTTTTACTAGTTTTACTAGTTTTGCTCGTTTTACTCGTTTTACTCGTTTTACACGTTTTACTCGTTTTACTCGTTTTACTCGTTTTACTCGTTTTACTCGTTTTACTCGTTTTACTAGTTTTGCTCGTTTTACTCGTTTTACTCGTTTTACTCGTTTTACTCGTTTTACTAGTTTTGCTCGTTTTACTCGTTTTACTCGTTTTACTCGTTTTACTCGTTTAACTCGTTTTACTCGTTTTACTCGTTTTACTCGTTATACCCGTTTTACTCGTTTTACTCGTTTTACTCGTTTTACTCGTTTTACTCGTTTTACTCGTTTTACTCGTTTTACTCGTAATACTCGTTTTACTCGTTTAACTAGTTTAACTCGTTTTACTCGTTTTACTCGGTTTACTCGTTTTACTCGTTTTACTAGTTTTACTAGTTTTACTCGTTTTACTCGTATTACTCGTTTTACTCGTTTTACTCGTTTTACTCGTTTTACTCGTTTTACCCGTTTTACTCGTTTTACTAGTTTTACCCGTTTTACTCGTTTTACTCGTTTTACTCGTTTTACTCGTTTTACTCGTTATACTCGTTTTACTAGTTTTACTCGTTTTACTCGTTTTACTCGATTTACTCGTTTTACTAGTTTTACTAGTTTTGCTCGTTTTACTCGTTTTACTCGTTTTACACGTTTTACTCGTTTTACACGTTTTACTAGTTTTACTAGTTTTGCTCGTTTTACTCGTTTTACTCGTTTTACACGTTTTACTCGTTTTACACGTTTTACTCGTTTTACTAGTTTTGCTCGTTTTACTCGTTTTACTCGTTTTACTCGTTTTACTCGTTTTACTCGTTTTACTCGTTTTACTAGTTTTGCTCGTTTTACTCGTTTTACTCGTTTTACTCGTTTTACTCGTTTTACTCGTTTTACTCGTTTTACCCGTTTTACTCGTTTTACTCGTTTTACTCGTTTTACTCGTTTTACTCGTTTTACCCGTTTTACTCGTTTTACTCGTTTTACTCGTTTTACTCGTTTTACTCGTTTTACTCGTTTTACTCGTTTTACTCGTTTTACTCGTTTTACTCGTTTTACTCGTTTTACTCGTTTTACTCGTTTTACTCGTTTTACTCGTTTTACTCGTTTTACTCGTTTTACTCGTTTTACTCGTTTTTCTCGTTTTACTCGTTTAACTAGTTTTACTCGTTTTACTCGTTTTACTCGTTTTACTCGTTTTACTCGGTTTACTCGTTTTACTCGTTTTACTCGTTTTACACGTTTTACTCGTTTTACTAGTTTTGCTCGTTTTACTCGTTTTACTCGTTTTACTCGTTTTACTAGTTTTGCTCGTTTTACTCGTTTTACTCGTTTTACTCGTTTTACTCGTTTTACTCGTTTTACTCGATTTACTCGTTTTACTCGTTTTACCCGTTTTACTCGTTTTACTCGTTTTACTCGTTTTACTCGTTTTACTCGTTTTACTCGTTTTACTCGTTTTACTCGTTTTACTCGTTTTACTCGTTTTACTCGTTTTACTCGTTTTACTCGTTTTACTCGTTTTACTCGCTTTACTCGCTTTACTCGTTTTACTCGTTTTACTCGTTTAACTAGTTTTACTCGTTTTACTCGTTTTACTCGGTTTACTCGTTTTACTCGGTTTACTCGTTTTACTCGTTTTACTCGTTTTACTCGTTATACTCGTTTTACTAGTTTTGCTCGTTTTACTCGTTTTACTCGTTTTACTCGTTTTACTCGTTTTACTAGTTTTACTCGTTTTGCTAGTTTTACTCGTTTTACTCGTTTTACTCGTTTTACTCGTTTTACTCGTTTTGCTCGATTTACTCGTTTTACTCGTTTTACACGTTTTACTCGTTTTACTCGTTTTACTCGTTTTACTCGTTTTACTCGTTTTACTCGTTTTACTAGTTTTACTCGTTTTACTCGTTTTACTAGTTTTACTCGTTTTACTCGTTTTACTCGTTTTACTATTTTTACTCGTTTTACTCGTTTTACTAGTTTTACTCGTTATACTCGTTTTACTAGTTTTACTCGTTTTACTCGGTTTACTCGATTTACTCGTTTTACTAGTTTTACTAGTTTTGCTCGTTTTACTCGTTTTACTCGTTTTACACGTTTTACTCGTTTTACTCGTTTTACTCGTTTTACTCGTTTTACTCGTTTTACTCGTTTTACTAGTTTTGCTCGTTTTACTCGTTTTACTCGTTTTACTCGTTTTACTCGTTTTACTAGTTTTGCTCGTTTTACTCGTTTTACTCGTTTTACTCGTTTTACTCGTTTAACTCGTTTTACTCGTTTTACTCGTTTTACTCGTTATACCCGTTTTACTCGTTTTACTCGTTTTACTCGTTTTACTCGTTTTACTCGTTTTACCTCGTTTTACTCGTTTTACTCGTTTTACTCGTTTTACTCGTTTTACTCGTTTTACTCGTTTTACTCGTTTTACTCGTAATACTCGTTTTACTCGTTTAACTAGTTTAACTCGTTTTACTCGTTTTACTCGGTTTACTCGTTTTACTCGTTTTACTAGTTTTACTAGTTTTACTCGTTTTACTCGTATTACTCGTTTTACTCGTTTTACTCGTTTTACTCGTTTTACTCGTTTTACCCGTTTTACTCGTTTTACTCGTTTTACTCGTTTTACTCGTTTTACTCGTTTTACTCGTTTTTTACTCGTTTTACTCGTTTTACTCGTTTTACTCGTTTTACTCGTTTTACTCGTTTTACTTGTTTTACTCGTTTTACTCGTTTTACTCGTTTTACTCGTTATACTCGTTTTACTAGTTTTACTCGTTTTACTCGTTTTACTCGATTTACTCGTTTTACTAGTTTTACTAGTTTTGCTCGTTTTACTCGTTTTACTCGTTTTACACGTTTTACTCGTTTTACACGTTTTACTCGTTTTACTAGTTTTGCTCGTTTTACTCGTTTTACTCGTTTTACTCGTTTTACTAGTTTTGCTCGTTTTACTCGTTTTACTCGTTTTACTCGTTTTACTCGTTTTACTCGTTTTACTCGTTTTACTCGTTTTACTCGTTTTACTAGTTCTACTCGTTTTACTCGTTTTACTCGTTTTACTATTTTTACTCGTTTTACTCGTTTTACTAGTTTTACTCGTTATACTCGTTTTACTAGTTTTACTCGTTTTACTCGGTTTACTCGATTTACTCGTTTTACTAGTTTTACTAGTTTTGCTCGTTTTACTCGTTTTACTCGTTTTACACGTTTTACTCGTTTTACTCGTTTTACTCGTTTTACTCGTTTTACTCGTTTTACTCGTTTTACTAGTTTTACTAGTTTTACTCGTTTTACTCGTTTTACTCGTTTTACTCGTTTTACTATTTTTACTCGTTTTACTCGTTTTACTAGTTTTACTCGTTATACTCGTTTTACTAGTTTTACTCGTTTTACTCGGTTTACTCGATTTACTCGTTTTACTAGTTTTACTAGTTTTGCTCGTTTTACTCGTTTTACTCGTTTTACACGTTTTACTCGTTTTACTCGTTTTACTCGTTTTACTCGTTTTACTCGTTTTACTCGTTTTACTAGTTTTGCTCGTTTTACTCGTTTTACTCGTTTTACTCGTTTTACTCGTTTTACTAGTTTTGCTCGTTTTACTCGTTTTACTCGTTTTACTCGTTTTACTCGTTTAACTCGTTTTACTCGTTTTACTCGTTTTACTCGTTATACCCGTTTTACTCGTTTTACTCGTTTTACTCGTTTTACTCGTTTTACTCGTTTTACTCGTTTTACTCGTTTTACTCGTTTTACTCGTAATACTCGTTTTACTCGTTTAACTAGTTTAACTCGTTTTACTCGTTTTACTCGGTTTACTCGTTTTACTCGTTTTACTAGTTTTACTAGTTTTACTCGTTTTACTCGTATTACTCGTTTTACTCGTTTTACTCGTTTTACTCGTTTTACTCGTTTTACCCGTTTTACTCGTTTTACTCGTTTTACTCGTTTTACTCGTTTTACTCGTTTTACTCGTTTTACTCGTTTTACTCGTTTTACTCGTTTTTTACTCGTTTTACTCGTTTTACTCGTTTTACTCGTTTCACTCGTTTTACTCGTTTTACTCGTTTTACTCGTTTTACTCGTTTTACTAGTTTTACCCGTTTTACTCGTTTTACTCGTTTTACTCGTTTTACTCGTTTTACTCGTTATACTCGTTTTACTAGTTTTACTCGTTTTACTCGTTTTACTCGATTTACTCGTTTTACTAGTTTTACTAGTTTTGCTCGTTTTACTCGTTTTTCTCGTTTTACACGTTTTACTCGTTTTACACGTTTTACTCGTTTTACTAGTTTTGCTCGTTTTACTCGTTTTACTCGTTTTACTCGTTTTACTAGTTTTGCTCGTTTTACTCGTTTTACTCGTTTTACTCGTTTTACTCGTTTTACTCGTTTTACTCGTTTTACCCGTTTTACTCGTTTTACTCGTTTTACTCGTTTTACTCGTTTTACCCGTTTTACTCGTTTTACTCGTTTTACTCGTTTTACTCGTTTTACTCGTTTTACTCGTTTTACTCGTTTTACTCGTTTTACTCGTTTTACTCGTTTTACTCGTTTTACTCGTTTTACTCGTTTTACTCGTTTTACTCGTTTTACTCGTTTTACTCGTTTTACTCGTTTTTCTCGTTTTACTCGTTTAACTAGTTTTACTCGTTTTACTCGTTTTACTCGTTTTACTCGTTTTACTCGGTTTACTCGTTTTACTCGTTTTACTCGTTTTACACGTTTTACTCGTTTTACTAGTTTTGCTCGTTTTACTCGTTTTACTCGTTTTACTCGTTTTACTAGTTTTGCTCGTTTTACTCGTTTTACTCGTTTTACTCGTTTTACTCGTTTTACTCGTTTTACTCGATTTACTCGTTTTACCCGTTTTACTCGTTTTACTCGTTTTACTCGTTTTACTCGTTTTACTCGTTTTACTCGTTTTACTCGTTTTACTCGTTTTACTCGTTTTACTCGTTTTACTCGTTTTACTCGTTTTACTCGCTTTACTCGCTTTACTCGTTTTACTCGTTTTACTCGTTTAACTAGTTTTACTCGTTTTACTCGTTTTACTCGGTTTACTCGTTTTACTCGGTTTACTCGTTTTACTCGTTTTACTCGTTTTACTCGTTATACTCGTTTTACTAGTTTTGCTCGTTTTACTCGTTTTACTCGTTTTACTCGTTTTACTCGTTTTACTAGTTTTACTCGTTTTGCTAGTTTTACTCGTTTTACTCGTTTTACTCGTTTTACTCGTTTTACTCGTTTTGCTCGATTTACTCGTTTTACTCGTTTTACACGTTTTACTCGTTTTACTCGTTTTACTCGTTTTACTCGTTTTACTCGTTTTACTCGTTTTACTAGTTTTACTCGTTTTACTCGTTTTACTAGTTTTACTCGTTTTACTCGTTTTACTCGTTTTACTATTTTTACTCGTTTTACTCGTTTTACTAGTTTTACTCGTTATACTCGTTTTACTAGTTTTACTCGTTTTACTCGGTTTACTCGATTTACTCGTTTTACTAGTTTTACTAGTTTTGCTCGTTTTACTCGTTTTACTCGTTTTACACGTTTTACTCGTTTTACTCGTTTTACTCGTTTTACTCGTTTTACTCGTTTTACTCGTTTTACTAGTTTTGCTCGTTTTACTCGTTTTACTCGTTTTACTCGTTTTACTCGTTTTACTAGTTTTGCTCGTTTTACTCGTTTTACTCGTTTTACTCGTTTAACTCGTTTTACTCGTTTTACTCGTTTTACTCGTTATACCCGTTTTACTCGTTTTACTCGTTTTACTCGTTTTACTCGTTTTACTCGTTTTACTCGTTTTACTCGTTTTACTCGTTTTACTCGTTTTACTCGTTTTACTCGTAATACTCGTTTTACTCGTTTAACTAGTTTAACTCGTTTTACTCGTTTTACTCGGTTTACTCGTTTTACTCGTTTTACTAGTTTTACTAGTTTTACTCGTTTTACTCGTATTACTCGTTTTACTCGTTTTACTCGTTTTACTCGTTTTACTCGTTTTACCCGTTTTACTCGTTTTACTCGTTTTACTCGTTTTACTCGTTTTACTCGTTTTACTCGTTTTTTACTCGTTTTACTCGTTTTACTCGTTTTACTCGTTTTACTCGTTTTACTCGTTTTACTCGTTTTACTCGTTTTACTCGTTTTACTAGTTTTACCCGTTTTACTCGTTTTACTCGTTTTACTCGTTTTACTCGTTTTACTCGTTATACTCGTTTTACTAGTTTTACTCGTTTTACTCGTTTTACTCGATTTACTCGTTTTACTAGTTTTACTAGTTTTGCTCGTTTTACTCGTTTTACTCGTTTTACACGTTTTACTCGTTTTACACGTTTTACTCGTTTTACTAGTTTTGCTCGTTTTACTCGTTTTACTCGTTTTACTCGTTTTACTAGTTTTGCTCGTTTTACTCGTTTTACTCGTTTTACTCGTTTTACTCGTTTTACTCGTTTTACCCGTTTTACTCGTTTTACTCGTTTTACTCGTTTTACTCGTTTTACTCGTTTTACCCGTTTTACTCGTTTTACTCGTTTTACTCGTTTTACTCGTTTTACTCGTTTTACTCGTTTTACTCGTTTTACTCGTTTTACTCGTTTTACTCGTTTTACTCGTTTTACTCGTTTTACTCGTTTTACTCGTTTTACTCGTTTTACTCGTTTTTCTCGTTTTACTCGTTTAACTAGTTTTACTCGTTTTACTCGTTTTACTCGTTTTACTCGGTTTACTCGTTTTACTCGTTTTACTCGTTTTACACGTTTTACTCGTTTTACTAGTTTTGCTCGTTTTACTCGTTTTACTCGTTTTACTCGTTTTACTAGTTTTGCTCGTTTTACTCGTTTTACTCGTTTTACTCGTTTTACTCGTTTTACTCGTTTTACTCGATTTACTCGTTTTACTCGATTTACTCGTTTTACTCGTTTTACCCGTTTTACTCGTTTTACTCGTTTTACTCGTTTTACTCGTTTTACTCGTTTTACTCGTTTTACTCGTTTTACTCGTTTTACTCGTTTTACTCGTTTTACTCGCTTTACTCGCTTTACTCGTTTTACTCGTTTTACTCGTTTAACTAGTTTTACTCGTTTTACTCGTTTTACTCGGTTTACTCGTTTTACTCGGTTTACTCGTTTTACTCGTTTTACTCGTTTTACTCGTTATACTCGTTTTACTAGTTTTGCTCGTTTTACTCGTTTTACTCGTTTTACTCGTTTTACTCGTTTTACTAGTTTTACTCGTTTTGCTAGTTTTACTCGTTTTACTCGTTTTACTCGTTTTACTCGTTTTACTCGTTTTGCTCGATTTACTCGTTTTACTCGTTTTACTCGTTTTACTCGTTTTACTCGTTTTACCCGTTTTACTCGTTTTACTCGTTTTACTCGTTTTACTCGTTTTACTCGTTTTACTCGTTTTACTCGTTTTACTCGTTTTACTCGTTTTACTCGTTTTACTCGTTTTACTCGTTTTACTCGTTTTACTCGTTTTACTCGTTTTACTCGCTTTACTCGTTTTACTCGTTTTACTCGTTTAACTAGTTTTACTCGTTTTACTCGTTTTACTCGGTTTACTCGTTTTACTCGGTTTACTCGTTTTACTCGTTTTACTCGTTATACTCGTTTTACTAGTTTTGCTCGTTTTACTCGTTTTACTCGTTTTACTCGTTTTACTCGTTTTACTAGTTTTACTCGTTTTGCTAGTTTTACTCGTTTTACTCGTTTTACTCGTTTTACTCGTTTTACTCGTTTTGCTCGATTTACTCGTTTTACTCGTTTTACTCGTTTTACTCGTTTTACTCGTTTTACTAGTTTTGCTCGTTTTACTCGTTTTACTCGTTTTACTCGTTTTACTCGTTTTACTCGTTTTACTAGTTTTACTCGTTTTGCTAGTTTTACTCGTTTTACTCGTTTTACTAGGTTTACTCGTTTTACTCGTTTTACTCGTTTTACTCGTATTACTCGTTTTACTCGTTTTACTCGGTTTACTCGTTTTACTCGGTTTACTCGTTTTACTCGTTTTACTCGTTTTACTCGTTATACTCGTTTTACTAGTTTTGCTCGTTTTACTCGTTTTACTCGTTTTACTCGTTTTACTCGTTTTACTAGTTTTACTCGTTTTGCTAGTTTTACTCGTTTTACTCGTTTTACTCGTTTTACTCGTTTTGCTCGATTTACTCGTTTTACTCGTTTTACTCGTTTTACTCGTTTTACTCGTTTTACTAGTTTTGCTCGTTTTACTCGTTTTACTCGTTTTACTCGTTTTACTAGTTTTACTCGTTTTGCTAGTTTTACTCGTTTTACTCGTTTTACTAGGTTTACTCGTTTTACTCGTTTTACTCGTTTTACTCGTTTTACTCGTATTACTCGTTTTACTCGTTTTACTCGTTTTACTCGTTTTACTCGTTTTACTCGTTTTACTCGTTTTACTAGCTTTACTCGTTTTACTCGTTTTACTCGTTTTACTCGTTTTACTCGTTTTACTCGTTTTACTCGTTTTACTCGTTTTACTCGTTTTACTCGTTTTACTCGTTTTACTCGTTTTACTCGTTTTACTCGTTTTACTCGTTTTACTCGTTTTACTCGTTTTACTCGTTTTACTCGTTTTACTCGTTTTACTCGTTTTACTCGTTTTACTCGTTTTACTCGTTTTACTCGTTTTACTCGTTTTACTCGTTTTACTCGTTTTACTCGTTTTACTCGTTTTACTAGTTTTACTCGTTTTACTATTTTTACTCGTTTTACTCGTTTTACTAGTTTTACTCGTTTTACTCGTTTTACTCGTTTTACTAGTTTAACTAGTTTTACTGGTTTTACTCGTTTTACTCGGTTTACTCGTTTTACTCGTTTTACACGTTTTACTCGTTTTACTCGTTTTACTCGCTTTTCTCGTTTTACTCGCTTTACTCGTTTTACTCGTTTTACTCGTTTAACTAGTTTTACTCGTTTTACTCGTTTTACTCGTTTTACTCGGTTTACTCGTTTTACTCGGTTTACTCGTTTTACTCGTTTTACTCGTTTTACTCGTTTTACTCGTTATACTCGTTTTACTAGTTTTGCTCGTTTTACTCGTTTTACTCGTTTTACTCGTTTTACTCGTTTTACTCGTTTTACTCGTTTTACTCGTTTTACTAGTTTTACTCGTTTTGCTAGTTTTACTCGTTTTACTCGTTTTACTCGTTTTACTCGTTTTACTCGTTTTGCTCGATTTACTCGTTTTACTCGTTTTACTCGTTTTACTCGTTTTACTCGTTTTACTAGTTTTGCTCGTTTTACTCGTTTTACTCGTTTTACTCGTTTTACTCGTTTTACTAGTTTTACTCGTTTTGCTAGTTTTACTCGTTTTACTCGTTTTACTAGGTTTACTCGTTTTACTCGTTTTACTCGTTTTACTCGTATTACTCGTTTTACTCGTTTTACTCGGTTTACTCGTTTTACTCGTTTTACTCGTTTTACTCGTTATACTCGTTTTACTAGTTTTGCTCGTTTTACTCGTTTTACTCGTTTTACTCGTTTTACTCGTTTTACTAGTTTTACTCGTTTTGCTAGTTTTACTCGTTTTACTCGTTTTACTCGTTTTACTCGTTTTACTCGTTTTACTCGTTTTACTCGTTTTACTCGTTTTACTCGTTTTACTCGTTTTACTCGTTTTACTCGTTTTACTCGTTTTATTCGTTTTACTCGTTTTACTCGTTTTACTCGTTTTACTCGTTTTACTCGTTTTACTCGTTTTACTCGTTTTACTAGTTTTACTCGTTTTACTCGTTTTACTCGTTTTACTATTTTTACTCGTTTTACTCGTTTTACTAGTTTTACTCGTTATACTCGTTTTACTAGTTTTACTCGTTTTACTCGGTTTACTCGATTTACTCGTTTTACTAGTTTTACTAGTTTTGCTCGTTTTACTCGTTTTACTCGTTTTACACGTTTTACTCGATTTACTCGTTTTACTCGTTTTACTCGTTTTACTCGTTTTACTCGTTTTACTCGTTTTACTAGTTTTGCTCGTTTTACTCGTTTTACTCGTTTTACTCGTTTTACTCGTTTTACTCGTTTTACTCGTTTTACTCGTTTTACTAGTTTTACTCGTTTTACTCGTTTTACTCGTTTTACTATTTTTACTCGTTTTACTCGTTTTACTAGTTTTACTCGTTATACTCGTTTTACTAGTTTTACTCGTTTTACTCGGTTTACTCGATTTACTCGTTTTACTAGTTTTACTAGTTTTGCTCGTTTTACTCGTTTTACTCGTTTTACACGTTTTACTCGATTTACTCGTTTTACTCGTTTTACTCGTTTTACTCGTTTTACTCGTTTTATTCGTTTTATTCGTTTTATTCGTTTTACTCGTTTTACTCGTTTTACTCGTTTTACTCGTTTTACTCGTTTTACTAGTTTTACTCGTTTTACTCGTTTTACTCGTTTTACTCGTTTTACTATTTTTACTCGTTTTACTCGTTATACTAGTTTTACTCATTATACTCGTTTTACTAGTTTTACTCATTTTACTCGGTTTACTCGATTTACTCGTTTTACTAGTTTTACTAGTTTTGCTCGTTTTACTCGTTTTACTCGTTTTACACGTTTTACTCGTTTTACTCGTTTTACTCGTTTTACTCGTTTTACTCGTTTTACTCGTTTTACTCGTTTTACTAGTTTTACTCGTTTTACTCGTTTTACTCGTTTTACTCGTTTTACTATTTTTACTCGTTTTACTCGTTTTACTAGTTTTACTCGTTATACTCGTTTTACTAGTTTTACTCGTTTTACTCGGTTTACTCGATTTACTCGTTTTACTAGTTTTACTAGTTTTGCTCGTTTTACTCGTTTTACTCGTTTTACACGTTTTACTCGTTTTACTCGTTTTACTCGTTTTACTCGTTTTACTCGTTTTACTCGTTTTACTAGTTTTACTCGTTTTACTCGTTTTACTAGTTTTACTCGTTTTACTCGTTTTACTCGTTTTACTATTTTTACTCGTTTTACTCGTTTTACTAGTTTTACTCGTTATACTCGTTTTACTAGTTTTACTCGTTTTACTCGGTTTACTCGATTTACTCGTTTTACTAGTTTTACTAGTTTTGCTCGTTTTACTCGTTTTACTCGTTTTACACGTTTTACTCGTTTTACTCGTTTTACTCGTTTTATTCGTTTTACTCGTTTTACTCGTTTTACTAGTTTTGCTCGTTTTACTCGTTTTACTCGTTTTACTCGTTTTACTCGTTTTACTCGTTTAACTCGTTTTACTCGTTTTACTCGTTTTACTCGTTATACCCGTTTTACTCGTTTTACTCGTTTTACTCGTTTTACTCGTTTTACTCGTTTTACTCGTTTTACTCGTTTTACTCGTTTTACTCGTTTTACTCGTTTTACTCGTAATACTCGTTTTACTCGTTTAACTAGTTTAACTCGTTTTACTCGTTTTACTCGGTTTACTCGTTTTACTCGTTTTACTAGTTTTACTAGTTTTACTCGTTTTACTCGTATTACTCGTTTTACTCGTTTTACTCGTTTTACTCGTTTTACTCGTTTTACCCGTTTTACTCGTTTTACTCGTTTTACTCGTTTTACTCGTTTTACTCGTTTTTTACTCGTTTTACTCGTTTTACTCGTTTTACTCGTTTTACTCGTTTTACTCGTTTTACTCGTTTTACTCGTTTTACTCGTTTTACTCGTTTTACTCGTTTTACTAGTTTTACCCGTTTTACTCGTTTTACTCGTTTTACTCGTTTTACTCGTTATACTCGTTTTACTAGTTTTACTCGTATTACTCGTTTTACTCGTTTTACTCGGTTTACTCGTTTTACTCGGTTTACTCGTTTTACTCGTTTTACTCGTTTTACTCGTTATACTCGTTTTACTAGTTTTGCTCGTTTTACTCGTTTTACTCGTTTTACTCGTTTTACTCGTTTTACTAGTTTTACTCGTTTTGCTAGTTTTACTCGTTTTACTCGTTTTACTCGTTTTACTCGTTTTGCTCGATTTACTCGTTTTACTCGTTTTACTCGTTTTACTCGTTTTACTCGTTTTACTAGTTTTGCTCGTTTTACTCGTTTTACTCGTTTTACTCGTTTTACTCGTTTTACTCGTTTTACTAGTTTTACTCGTTTTGCTAGTTTTACTCGTTTTACTCGTTTTACTAGGTTTACTCGTTTTACTCGTTTTACTCGTTTTACTCGTATTACTCGTTTTACTCGTTTTACTCGTTTTACTCGTTTTACTCGTTTTACTCGTTTTACTCGTTTTACTAGCTTTACTCGTTTTACTCGTTTTACTCGTTTTACTCGTTTTACTCGTTTTACTCGTTTTACTCGTTTTACTCGTTTTACTCGTTTTACTCGTTTTACTCGTTTTACTCGTTTTACTCGTTTTACTCGTTTTACTCGTTTTACTCGTTTTACTCGTTTTACTCGTTTTACTCGTTTTACTCGTAATACTCGTTTTACTCGTTTAACTAGTTTAACTCGTTTTACTCGTTTTACTCGGTTTACTCGTTTTACTCGTTTTACTAGTTTTACTAGTTTTACTCGTTTTACTTTTATTACTCGTTTTACTCGTTTTACTCGTTTTACTCGTTTTACCCGTTTTACTCGTTTTACTCGTTTTACTCGTTTTACTCGTTTTACTCGTTTTTTACTCGTTTTACTCGTTTTACTCGTTTTACTCGTTTTACTCGTTTTACTCGTTTTACTCGTTTTACTAGTTTTACCCGTTTTACTCGTTTTACTCGTTTTACTCGTTTTACTCGTTTTACTCGTTATACTCGTTTTACTAGTTTTACTCGTTTTACTCGTTTTACTCGATTTACTCGTTTTACTAGTTTTACTAGTTTTGCTCGTTTTACTCGTTTTACTCGTTTTACACGTTTTACTCGTTTTACACGTTTTACTCGTTTTACTAGTTTTGCTCGTTTTACTCGTTTTACTCGTTTTACTCGTTTTACTCGTTTTACTAGTTTTGCTCGTTTTACTCGTTTTACTCGTTTTACTCGTTTTACTCGTTTTACTCGTTTTACTCGTTTTACCCGTTTTACTCGTTTTACTCGTTTTACTCGTTTTACTCGTTTTACTCGTTTTACCCGTTTTACTCGTTTTACTCGTTTTACTCGTTTTACTCGTTTTACTCGTTTTACTCGTTTTACTCGTTTTACTCGTTTTACTCGTTTTACTCGTTTTACTCGTTTTACTCGTTTTACTCGTTTTACTCGTTTTACTCGTTTTTCTCGTTTTACTCGTTTAACTAGTTTTACTCGTTTTACTCGTTTTACTCGTTTTACTCGGTTTACTCGTTTTACTCGTTTTACTCGTTTTACACGTTTTACTCGTTTTACTAGTTTTGCTCGTTTTACTCGTTTTACTCGTTTTACTCGTTTTACTAGTTTTGCTCGTTTTACTCGTTTTACTCGTTTTACTCGTTTTACTCGTTTTACTCGTTTTACTCGTTTTACTCGTTTTACCCGTTTTACTCGTTTTACTCGTTTTACTCGTTTTACTCGTTTTACTCGTTTTACTCGTTTTACTCGTTTTACTCGTTTTACTCGTTTTACTCGCTTTACTCGTTTTACTCGTTTTACTCGTTTAACTAGTTTTACTCGTTTTACTCGTTTTACTCGGTTTACTCGTTTTACTCGGTTTACTCGTTTTACTCGTTTTACTCGTTTTACTCGTTATACTCGTTTTACTAGTTTTGCTCGTTTTACTCGTTTTACTCGTTTTACTCGTTTTACTCGTTTTACTAGTTTTACTCGTTTTGCTAGTTTTACTCGTTTTACTCGTTTTACTCGTTTTACTCGTTTTACTCGTTTTGCTCGATTTACTCGTTTTACTCGTTTTACTCGTTTTACTCGTTTTACTCGTTTTACTAGTTTTGCTCGTTTTACTCGTTTTACTCGTTTTACTCGTATTACTCGTTTTACTCGTTTTACTAGTTTTACTCGTTTTGCTAGTTTTACTCGTTTTACTCGTTTTACTAGGTTTACTCGTTTTACTCGTTTTACTCGTTTTACTCGTATTACTCGTTTTACTCGTTTTACTCGGTTTACTCGTTTTACTCGGTTTACTCGTTTTACTCGTTTTACTCGTTTTACTCGTTATACTCGTTTTACTAGTTTTGCTCGTTTTACTCGTTTTACTCGTTTTACTCGTTTTACTCGTTTTACTAGTTTTACTCGTTTTGCTAGTTTTACTCGTTTTACTCGTTTTACTCGTTTTACTCGTTTTGCTCGATTTACTCGTTTTACTCGTTTTACTCGTTTTACTCGTTTTACTAGTTTTGCTCGTTTTACTCGTTTTACTCGTTTTACTCGTTTTACTCGTTTTACTCGTTTTACTAGTTTTACTCGTTTTGCTAGTTTTACTCGTTTTACTCGTTTTACTAGGTTTACTCGTTTTACTCGTTTTACTCGTTTTACTCGTATTACTCGTTTTACTCGTTTTACTCGTTTTACTCGTTTTACTCGTTTTACTCGTTTTACTCGTTTTACTAGCTTTACTCGTTTTACTCGTTTTACTCGTTTTACTCGTTTTACTCGTTTTACTCGTTTTACTCGTTTTACTCGTTTTACTCGTTTTACTCGTTTTACTCGTTTTACTCGTTTTACTCGTTTTACTCGTTTTACTCGTTTTACTCGTTTTACTCGTTTTACTCGTTTTACTCGTTTTACTCGTTTTACTCGTTTTACTCGTTTTACTCGTTTTACTCGTTTTACTCGTTTTACTCGTTTTACTCGTTTTACTCGTTTTACTCGTTTTACTCGTTTTACTCGTTTTACTCGTTTTACTCGTTTTATTCGTTTTACTCGTTTTACTCGTTTTACTCGTTTTACTCGTTTTACTCGTTTTACTCGTTTTACTCGTTTTACTCGTTTTACTAGTTTTACTCGTTTTACTCGTTTTACTCGTTTTACTATTTTTACTCGTTTTACTCGTTTTACTAGTTTTACTCGTTATACTCGTTTTACTAGTTTTACTCGTTTTACTCGGTTTACTCGATTTACTCGTTTTACTAGTTTTACTAGTTTTGCTCGTTTTACTCGTTTTACTCGTTTTACACGTTTTACTCGATTTACTCGTTTTACTCGTTTTACTCGTTTTACTCGTTTTACTCGTTTTATTCGTTTTATTCGTATTATTCGTTTTACTCGTTTTACTCGTTTTACTCGTTTTACTCGTTTTACTCGTTTTACTAGTTTTACTCGTTTTACTCGTTTTACTCGTTTTACTCGTTTTACTATTTTTACTCGTTTTACTCGTTATACTAGTTTTACTCATTATACTCGTTTTACTAGTTTTACTCGTTTTACTCGGTTTACTCGATTTACTCGTTTTACTAGTTTTACTAGTTTTGCTCGTTTTACTCGTTTTACTCGTTTTACACGTTTTACTCGTTTTACTCGTTTTACTCGTTTTACTCGTTTTACTCGTTTTACTCGTTTTACTCGTTTTACTAGTTTTACTCGTTTTACTCGTTTTACTAGTTTTACTCGTTTTACTCGTTTTACTCGTTTTACTATTTTTACTCGTTTTACTCGTTTTACTAGTTTTACTCGTTATACTCGTTTTACTAGTTTTACTCGTTTTACTCGGTTTACTCGATTTACTCGTTTTACTAGTTTTACTAGTTTTGCTCGTTTTACTCGTTTTACTCGTTTTACACGTTTTACTCGTTTTACTCGTTTTACTAGTTTTGCTCGTTTTACTCGTTTTACTCGTTTTACTCGTTTTACTCGTTTTACTCGTTTTACTCGTTTTACTCGTTTTACTCGTTTTACTAGTTTTACCCGTTTTACTCGTTTTACTAGTTTTACCCGTTTTACTCGTTTTACTCGTTTTACTCGTTTTACTCGTTTTACTCGTTTTACTCGTTATACTCGTTTTACTAGTTTTACTCGTTTTACTCGTTTTACTCGATTTACTCGTTTTACTAGTTTTACTAGTTTTGCTCGTTTTACTCGTTTTACACGTTTTACTCGTTTTACACGTTTTACTCGTTTTACTAGTTTTGCTCGTTTTACTCGTTTTACTCGTTTTACTCGTTTTACTCGTTTTACTAGTTTTGCTCGTTTTACTCGTTTTACTCGTTTTACTCGTTTTACTCGTTTTACTCGTTTTACTCGTTTTACCCGTTTTACTCGTTTTACTCGTTTTACTCGTTTTACTCGTTTTACTCGTTTTACCCGTTTTACTCGTTTTACTCGTTTTACTCGTTTTATTCGTTTTATTCGTATTATTCGTTTTACTCGTTTTACTCGTTTTACTCGTTTTACTCGTTTTACTCGTTTTACTAGTTTTACTCGTTTTACTCGGTTTACTCGATTTACTCGTTTTACTAGTTTTACTAGTTTTGCTCGTTTTACTCGTTTTACTCGTTTTACTCGTTTTACACGTTTTACTCGTTTTACTCGTTTTACTCGTTTTACTCGTTTTACTCGTTTTACTAGTTTTACTAGTTTTGCTCGTTTTACTCGTTTTACTCGTTTTACACGTTTTACTCGTTTATCTAGTTTAACTCGTTTTACTCGTTTTACTCGGTTTACTCGTTTTACTCGTTTTACTAGTTTTACTAGTTTTACTCGTTTTACTCGTATTACTCGTTTTACTCGTTTTACTCGTTTTACTCGTTTTACTCGTTTTACCCGTTTTACTCGTTTTACTCGTTTTACTCGTTTTACTCGTTTTACTCGTTTTACTCGTTTTACTCGTTTTACTCGTTTTTTACTCGTTTTACTCGTTTTACTCGTTTTACTCGTTTTACTCGTTTTACTCGTTTTACTCGTTTTACTCGTTTTACTCGTTTTACTCGTTTTACTAGTTTTACCCGTTTTACTCGTTTTACTCGTTTTACTCGTTTTACTCGTTTTACTCGTTATACTCGTTTTACTAGTTTTACTCGTTTTACTCGTTTTACTCGATTTACTCGTTTTACTAGTTTTACTAGTTTTGCTCGTTTTACTCGTTTTACTCGTTTTACACGTTTTACTCGTTTTACACGTTTTACTCGTTTTACTAGTTTTGCTCGTTTTACTCGTTTTACTCGTTTTACTCGTTTTACTAGTTTTGCTCGTTTTACTCGTTTTACTAGTTTTGCTCGTTTTACTCGTTTTACTCGTTTTACTCGTTTTACTCGTTTTACTCGTTTTACTCGTTTTTTACTCGTTTTACTCGTTTTACTCGTTATACTCGTTTTACTAGTTTTACTCGTTTTACTCGTTTTACTCGATTTACTCGTTTTACTAGTTTTACTAGTTTTGCTCGTTTTACTCGTTTTACTCGTTTTACACGTTTTACTCGTTTTACACGTTTTACTCGTTTTACTAGTTTTGCTCGTTTTACTCGTTTTACTCGTTTTACTCGTTTTACTAGTTTTGCTCGTTTTACTCGTTTTACTCGTTTTACACGTTTTACTCGTTTTACTCGTTTTACTAGTTTTGCTCGTTTTACTCGTTTTACTCGTTTTACTCGTTTTACTCGTTTTACTCGTTTTACTAGTTTTACCTGTTTTACTCGTTTTACTAGTTTTACCCGTTTTACTCGTTTTACTCGTTTTACTCGTTTTACTCGTTTTACTCGTTTTACTCGTTATACTCGTTTTACTAGTTTTACTCGTTTTACTCGTTTTACTCGATTTACTCGTTTTACTAGTTTTACTAGTTTTGCTCGTTTTACTCGTTTTACACGTTTTACTCGTTTTACACGTTTTACTCGTTTTACTAGTTTTGCTCGTTTTACTCGTTTTACTCGTTTTACTCGTTTTACTCGTTTTACTAGTTTTGCTCGTTTTACTCGTTTTACTCGTTTTACTCGTTTTACTCGTTTTACTCGTTTTACTCGTTTTACCCGTTTTACTCGTTTTACTCGTTTTACTCGTTTTACTCGTTTTACTCGTTTTACTCGTTTTACTCGTTTTACCCGTTTTACTCGTTTTACTCGTTTTACTCGTTTTATTCGTTTTATTCGTATTATTCGTTTTACTCGTTTTACTCGTTTTACTCGTTTTACTCGTTTTACTCGTTTTACTCGTTTTACTAGTTTTACTCGTTTTACTCGGTTTACTCGATTTACTCGTTTTACTAGTTTTACTAGTTTTGCTCGTTTACTCGTTTTACTCGTTTTACACGTTTTACTCGTTTTACTCGTTTTACTCGTTTTACTCGTTTTACTCGTTTTACTAGTTTTACTAGTTTTGCTCGTTTTACTCGTTTTACTCGTTTTACACGTTTTACTCGTTTAACTAGTTTAACTCGTTTTACTCGTTTTACTCGGTTTACTCGTTTTACTCGTTTTACTAGTTTTACTAGTTTTACTCGTTTTACTCGTATTACTCGTTTTACTCGTTTTACTCGTTTTACTCGTTTTACTCGTTTTACCCCGTTTGACTCGTTTTACTCGTTTTACTCGTTTTACTCGTTTTACTCGTTTTACTCGTTTTACTCGTTTTACTCGTTTTACTCGTTTTTTACTCGTTTTACTCGTTTTACTCGTTTTACTCGTTTTACTCGTTTTACTCGTTTTACTCGTTTTACTCGTTTTACTAGTTTTACCCGTTTTACTCGTTTTACTCGTTTTACTCGTTTTACTCGTTTTACTCGTTATACTCGTTTTACTAGTTTTACTCGTTTTACTCGTTTTACTCGATTTACTCGTTTTACTAGTTTTACTAGTTTTGCTCGTTTTACTCGTTTTACTCGTTTTACACGTTTTACTCGTTTTACACGTTTTACTCGTTTTACTAGTTTTGCTCGTTTTACTCGTTTTACTCGTTTTACTCGTTTTACTAGTTTTGCTCGTTTTACTCGTTTTACTAGTTTTGCTCGTTTTACTCGTTTTACTCGTTTTACTCGTTTTACTCGTTTTACTCGTTTTACTCGTTTTTACTCGTTTTACTCGTTTTACTCGTTTTACTCGTTTTACTCGTTTTACTCGTTTTACTCGTTTTACTCGTTTTACTAGTTTTACCCGTTTTACTCGTTTTACTCGTTTTACTCGTTTTACTCGTTTTACTCGTTATACTCGTTTTACTAGTTTTACTCGTTTTACTCGTTTTACTCGATTTACTCGTTTTACTAGTTTTACTAGTTTTGCTCGTTTTTACTCGTTTTACTCGTTTTACACGTTTTACTCGTTTTACACGTTTTACTCGTTTTACTAGTTTTGCTCGTTTTACTCGTTTTACTCGTTTTACTCGTTTTACTAGTTTTGCTCGTTTTACTCGTTTTACTCGTTTTACTCGTTTTACTCGTTTTACTCGTTTTACTCGTTTTACCCGTTTTACTCGTTTTACTCGTTTTACTCGTTTTACTCGTTTTACCCGTTTTACTCGTTTTCTCGTTTTACTCGTTTTTACTCGTTTTACTCGTTTTACTCGTTTTACTCGTTTTACTCGTTTTACTCGTTTTACTCGTTTTACTCGTTTTACTCGTTTTACTCGTTTTACTCGTTTTACTCGTTTTACTCGTTTTACTCGTTTTACTCGTTTTACTCGTTTTACTCGTTTTACTCGTTTTGCTCGTTTTACTCGTTTTACTCGTTTTACTCGTTTTACTAGTTTTGCTCGTTTTACTCGTTTTACTCGTTTTACTCGTTTTACTCGTTTTACTCGTTTTACTCGTTTTACTCGTTTTACTCGTTTTACTCGTTTTACTCGTTTTACTCGTTTTACTCGTTTTACTCGTTTTACCCGTTTTACTCGTTTTACTCGTTTTACTCGTTTTACTCGTTTTACTCGTTTTACTCGTTTTACTCGTTTTACTCGTTTTACTCGCTTTACTCGTTTTACTCGTTTTACTCGTTTAACTAGTTTTACTCGTTTTACTCGTTTTACTCGGTTTACTCGTTTTACTCGGTTTACTCGTTTTACTCGTTTTACTCGTTTTACTCGTTTTACTCGTTATACTCGTTTTACTAGTTTTGCTCGTTTTACTCGTTTTACTCGTTTTACTCGTTTTACTCGTTTTACTCGTTTTACTAGTTTTACTCGTTTTGCTAGTTTTACTCGTTTTACTCGTTTTACTCGTTTTACTCGTTTTACTCGTTTTGCTCGATTTACTCGTTTTACTCGTTTTACTCGTTTTACTCGTTTTACTCGTTTTACTCGTTTTTTACTCGTTTTACTCGTTTTACTCGTTTTACTCGTTTTACTCGTTTTACTCGTTTTACTCGTTTTACTCGTTTTACTCGTTTTACTAGTTTTACCCGTTTTACTCGTTTTACTCGTTTTACTCGTTTTACTCGTTTTACTCGTTATACTCGTTTTACTAGTTTTACTCGTTTTACTCGTTTTACTCGTTTTACTCGATTTACTCGTTTTACTAGTTTTACTAGTTTTGCTCGTTTTACTAGTTTTGCTCGTTTTACTCGTTTTACTCGTTTTACTCGTTTTACTCGTTTTACTCGTTTTACTCGTTTTACCCGTTTTACTCGTTTTACTCGTTTTACTCGTTTTACTCGTTTTACTCGTTTTACTCGTTTTACCCGTTTTACTCGTTTTACTCGTTTTACTCGTTTTACTCGTTTTACTCGTTTTACTCGTTTTACTCGTTTTACTCGTTTTACTCGTTTTACTCGTTTTACTCGTTTTACTCGTTTTACTAGTTTTGCTCGTTTTACTCGTTTTACTCGTTTTACTCGTTTTACTCGTTTTACTAGTTTTGCTCGTTTTACTCGTTTTACTCGTTTTACTCGTTTTACTCGTTTTACTCGTTTTACTCGTTTTACTCGTTTTACTCGTTTTACCCGTTTTACTCGTTTTACTCGTTTTACTCGTTTTACTCGTTTTACTCGTTTTACTCGTTTTACTCGTTTTACTCGTTTTACTCGTTTTACTCGCTTTACTCGTTTTACTCGTTTTACTCGTTTAACTAGTTTTACTCGTTTTACTCGTTTTACTCGGTTTACTCGTTTTACTCGGTTTACTCGTTTTACTCGTTTTACTCGTTTTACTCGTTATACTCGTTTTACTAGTTTTGCTCGTTTTACTCGTTTTACTCGTTTTACTCGTTTTACTCGTTTTACTAGTTTTACTCGTTTTGCTAGTTTTACTCGTTTTACTCGTTTTACTCGTTTTACTCGTTTTACTCGTTTTGCTCGATTTACTCGTTTTACTCGTTTTACTCGTTTTACTCGTTTTACTCGTTTTACTAGTTTTGCTCGTTTTACTCGTTTTACTCGTTTTACTCGTTTTACTCGTTTTACTAGTTTTACTCGTTTTGCTAGTTTTACTCGTTTTACTCGTTTTACTAGGTTTACTCGTTTTACTCGTTTTACTCGTTTTACTCGTATTACTCGTTTTACTCGTTTTACTCGGTTTACTCGTTTTACTCGTTTTACTCGTTTTACTCGTTTTACTCGTTTTACTCGTTTTACTCGTTTTACTCGTTTTACTCGTTTTACTCGTTTTACTCGTTTTACTCGTTTTACTCGTTTTACTCGTTTTATTCGTTTTACTCGTTTTACTCGTTTTACTCGTTTTACTCGTTTTACTCGTTTTACTCGTTTTACTAGTTTTACTCGTTTTACTCGTTTTACTCGTTTTACTCGTTTTACTATTTTTACTCGTTTTACTCGTTATACTAGTTTTACTCATTATACTCGTTTTACTAGTTTTACTCGTTTTACTCGGTTTACTCGATTTACTCGTTTTACTAGTTTTACTAGTTTTGCTCGTTTTACTCGTTTTACTCGTTTTACACGTTTTACTCGTTTTACTCGTTTTACTCGTTTTACTCGTTTTACTCGTTTTACTCGTTTTACTCGTTTTACTCGTTTTACTAGTTTTACTCGTTTTACTCGTTTTACTAGTTTTACTCGTTTTACTCGTTTTACTCGTTTTACTATTTTTACTCGTTTTACTCGTTTTACTAGTTTTACTCGTTATACTCGTTTTACTAGTTTTACTCGTTTTACTCGGTTTACTCGATTTACTCGTTTTACTAGTTTTACTAGTTTTGCTCGTTTTACTCGTTTTACTCGTTTTACACGTTTTACTCGTTTTACTCGTTTTACTAGTTTTGCTCGTTTTACTCGTTTTACTCGTTTTACTCGTTTTACTCGTTTTACTCGTTTTACTCGTTTTACTCGTTTTACTAGTTTTACCCGTTTTACTCGTTTTACTAGTTTTACCCGTTTTACTCGTTTTACTCGTTTTACTCGTTTTACTCGTTTTACTCGTTTTACTCGTTATACTCGTTTTACTAGTTTTACTCGTTTTACTCGTTTTACTCGATTTACTCGTTTTACTAGTTTTACTAGTTTTGCTCGTTTTACTCGTTTTACACGTTTTACTCGTTTTACACGTTTTACTCGTTTTACTAGTTTTGCTCGTTTTACTCGTTTTACTCGTTTTACTCGTTTTACTCGTTTTACTAGTTTTGCTCGTTTTACTCGTTTTACTCGTTTTACTCGTTTTACTCGTTTTACTCGTTTTACTCGTTTTACCCGTTTTACTCGTTTTACTCGTTTTACTCGTTTTACTCGTTTTACTCGTTTTACCCGTTTTACTCGTTTTACTCGTTTTACTCGTTTTATTCGTTTTATTCGTATTATTCGTTTTACTCGTTTTACTCGTTTTACTCGTTTTACTAGTTTTACTCGTTTTACTCGGTTTACTCGATTTACTCGTTTTACTAGTTTTACTAGTTTTGCTCGTTTTACTCGTTTTACTCGTTTTACACGTTTTACTCGTTTTACTCGTTTTACTCGTTTTACTCGTTTTACTAGTTTTGCTCGTTTTACTCGTTTTACTCGTTTTACTCGTTTTACTAGTTTTGCTCGTTTTACTCGTTTTACTCGTTTTACTCGTTTTACTCGTTTAACTCGTTTTACTCGTTTTACTCGTTATACCCGTTTACTCGTTTTACTCGTTTTACTCGTTTTACTCGTTTACTCGTTTTACTCGTTTTACTCGTTTTACTCGTTTTACTCGTTTACTCGTTTTGCTCGATTTACTCGTTTTACCTCGTTTTACTCGTTTTACTCGTTTTACTCGTTTTACTAGTTTTGCTCGTTTTACTCGTTTTACTCGTTTTACTCGTTTTACTCGTTTTACTAGTTTTACTCGTTTTGCTAGTTTTACTCGTTTTACTCGTTTTACTAGGTTTACTCGTTTTACTCGTTTTACTCGTTTTACTCGTATTACTCGTTTTACTCGTTTTACTCGGTTTACTCGTTTTACTCGTTTTACTCGTTTTACTCGTTTTACTCGTTTTACTCGTTTTACTCGTTTTACTCGTTTTACTCGTTTTACTCGTTTTACTCGTTTTACTCGTTTTACTCGTTTTACTCGTTTTATTCGTTTTACTCGTTTTACTCGTTTTACTCGTTTTACTCGTTTTACTCGTTTTACTCGTTTTACTCGTTTTACTAGTTTTACTCGTTTTACTCGTTTTACTCGTTTTACTATTTTTACTCGTTTTACTCGTTTTACTAGTTTTACTAGTTTTACTCGTTTTACTCGGTTTACTCGATTTACTCGTTTTACTAGTTTTACTAGTTTTGCTCGTTTTACTCGTTTTACTCGTTTTACACGTTTTACTCGTTTAACTAGTTTAACTCGTTTTATTCGTTTTACTCGGTTTACTCGTTTTACTCGTTTTACTAGTTTTACTAGTTTTACTCGTTTTACTCGTATTACTCGTTTTACTCGTTTTACTCGTTTTACTCGTTTTACCCGTTTTACTCGTTTTACTCGTTTTACTCGTTTTACTCGTTTTACTCGTTTTACTCGTTTTACTCGTTTTACTCGTTTTACTCGTTTTACTCGTTTTACCCGTTTTACTCGTTTTACTCGTTTTACTCGTTTTACTCGTTTTACTCGTTTTACTCGTTTTACTCGTTTTACTCGTTTTACTCGTTTTACTCGTTTTACTCGTTTTACTCGTTTTACTCGTTTTACTCGTTTTACTCGTTTTACTCGTTTTACTCGTTTTACTCGTTTTACT
>NW_027485109.1:0-54697 GCF_050908995.1 Andrena cerasifolii | reverse complement strand
TGGCACAAAGTAACGTCTCCGGAGAGCATATCAAAGAGCGAGAAGTGGCGCAGATGTTTCGAGACAGTGACTGTTTAACGAAGAGACGCAGAATTTTCGAACGCCTCTTGAAAGGCGTGCGCCTCTTATTTGCAACTTTAAGGCGATGCCTTTGAAGCAGAAATTTAGTATACCTCTTTCCACTTCATGTTCTCCTGATATATTGGCCAAAATCTGGCGAAAATTTCGAGAATACACAAAATTGATCTTTGTAACAGGACAACATGCCGTCGAAAGAGATGGAACAAAGTAACGTCTCCGGAGAGCAAATCAAAGAGCGAGAAGTGGCGCAGATGTTTCGAGACAGTGACTGTTTAACGAAGAGTCGCACAATTTTCGAACGCCTCTTGAAAGGCCTGCGCCTCTGATTTGATACTTTTAACCGATGCCTTTGAAGCTGAAATTTAGTATACCTCTTTCCACTTCATGTTCTCCTGATATATTGGCCAAAATCTAGCGAAAATTTTCAGAATGCACAAAATTGGGCTTTATAACAGGAGAACATGCCGTCGAAAGAGATGGCACAAAGTAACGTCTCCGGAGAGCAAATCAAAGAGCGAGAAGTGGCGCAGATGTTTCGATACAGTGACTGTTTAACGAAGACACGCAGAATTTTCGAACGCCTCTTGAAAGGCCTGCGCCTCTTATTTGCAACTTTAAGGCGATGCCTTTGAAGCTGAAATTTAGTATACCTCTTTCCACTTCTTGTTCTCCTGATATATTGGCCAAAATCTGGAGAAAATTTTCAGAATGCACAAAATTGGGCTTTGTAACAGGAAATCATGCCGTCGAAAGAGATGGCACAAAGTAACGTCTGCGGAGAGCAAATCAAAGAGCGAGAAGTGGCGCAGATGTTTCGAGATAGTGACTGTTTAACGAAGAGACGCAGAATTTTCGAACGCCTCTTGAAAGGCCTGCGCCTCTTATTTGCAACTTTAAGGCGATGCCTTTGAAGCTGAAATTTAGTATACCGCTTTCCACTTCATGTTCTCCTGATATATTGGCCAAAATCTGGCGAAAATTTTCAGAATGCACAGAATTGGGCTTTGTAGCCGGAGAAAATGCCGTCGAAAGAGATGGCACAAAGTAACGTCTCCGGAGAGCAAATCAAAGAGCGAGAAGTGGCGCAGATGTTTCGAGACAGTGACTGTTTAACGAAGAGACGCAGAATTTTCGAACGCCTCTTGAAAGGCCTGCGCCTCTTATTTGCAACTTTAAGGCGATGCCTTTGAAGCTGAAATTTAGTATACCTCTTTCCACTTCATGTTCTCCTGATATATTGGCCAAAATCTGGCGAAAATTTCGAGAATACACAAAATTGAGCTTTGTAACAGGACAACATGCCGTCGAAAGAGATGGAACAAAGTAATGTCTGCAGAGAGCAAATCAAAGAGCGAGAAGTGGCGCAGATGTTTCGAGATAGTGACTGTTTAACGAAGAGACGCAGAATTTTCGAACGCCTCTTGAAAGGCCTGCGCCTCTTATTTGCAACTTTAAGGCGATGCCTTTGAAGCTGAAATTTAGTATACCTCTTTCCACTTCTTGTTCTCCTGATATATTGGCCAAAATCTGGAGAAAATTTTCAGAATGCACAAAATTGGGCTTTGTAACAGGAAATCATGCCGTCGAAAGAGATGGCACAAAGTAACGTCTCCGGAGAGCAAATCAAAGAGCGAGAAGTGGCGCAGATGTTTCGAGACAGTGACTGATTAACGAAGAGACGCAGAATTTTCGAACGCCTCTTGAAAGGCCTGCGCCTCTGATTTGATACTTTTAAGCGATGCCTTTGGAGCTGAAATTTAGTATACCTCTTTCCACTTCATGTTCTCCTGATATATTGGCCAAAATCTAGCGAAAATTTTCAGAATGCACAAAATTGGGCTTTGTAACAGGAGAACATGCCGTCGAAAGAGATGGCACAAAGTAACGTCTCCGGAGAGCAAATCAAAGAGCGAGAAGTGGCGCAGATGTTTCGAGACAGTGACTGTTTAACGAAGACACGCAGAATTTTCGAACGCCTCTTGAAAGGCCTGCGCCTCTTATTTGCAACTTTAAGGCGATGCCTTTGAAGCTGAAATTTAGTATACCTCTTTCCACTTCATGTTCTCCTGATATATTGGCCAAAATCTGGAGAAAATTTTCAGAATGCACAAAATTGGGCTTTATAACAGGAGAACATGCCGTCGTAAGAGATGGCACAAAGTAACGTCTGCGGAGAGCAAATCAAAGAGCGAGAAGTTGCGCAGATGTTTCGAGATAGTGACTGTTTAACGAAGAGACGCAGAATTTTCGAACGCCTCTTGAAAGGCCTGCGCCACTTATTTGCAACTTTAAGGCGATGCCTTTGAAGCTGAAATTTAGTATACCTCTTTCCACTTCATGTTCTCCTGATATATTGGCCATAATCTGGAGAAAATTTTCAGAATGCACAAAATTGGGCTTTGTAACATGATATCATGCCGTCGAAAGAGGTGGCACAAAGTAACGTCTGCGGAGAGAAAATCAAAGAGCGAGAAGTGGCGCAGATGTTTCGAGATAGTGACTGTTTAACGAAGAGACGCAGAATTTTCGAACGCCTCTTGAAAGGCCTGCGCCTCTTATATGCAACTTTAAGGCGATGCCTTTGAAGCTGAAATTTAGTATACCGCTTTCCACTTCATGTTCTTCTGATATATTTGTCAAAATCTGGCGAAAATTTTCAGAATGCACAGAATTGGGCTTTGTAGCAGAAGAAAATGCCGTCGAAAGAGATGGCACAAAGTAACGTCTCCGGAGTGCATATCAAAGAGCGAGAAGTTGCGCAGATGTTTCGATACAGTGACTGTTTAACGAAGACACGCAGAATTTTCGAACGCCTCTTGAAAGGCCTGCGCCTCTTATTTGCAACTTTAAGGCGATGCCTTTGAAGCTGAAATTTAGTATACCTCTTTCCACTTCATGTTCTCCTGATATATTGGCCAAAATCTGGAGAAAATTTTCAGAATGCACAAAATTGGGCTTTATAACAGGAGAACATGCCGTCGAAAGAGATGGCACAAAGTAACGTCTGCGGAGAGCAAATCAAAGAGCGAGAAGTTGCGCAGATGTTTCGAGATAGTGACTGTTTAACGAAGAGACGCAGAATTTTCGAACGCCTCTTGAAAGGCCTGCGCCACTTATTTGCAACTTTAAGGCGATGCCTTTGAAGCTGAAATTTAGTATACCTCTTTCCACTTCATGTTCTCCTGATATATTGGCCAAAATCTGGCGAAAATTTCGAGAATACACAAAATTGATCTTTGTAACAGGACAACATGCCGTCGAAAGAGATGGAACAAAGTAACGTCTCCGGAGAGCAAATCAAAGAGCGAGAAGTGGCGCAGATGTTTCGAGACAGTGACTGTTTAACGAAGAGTCGCACAATTTTCGAACGCCTCTTGAAAGGCCTGCGCCTCTGATTTGATACTTTTAACCGATGCCTTTGAAGCTGAAATTTAGTATACCTCTTTCCACTTCATGTTCTCCTGATATATTGGCCAAAATCTAGCGAAAATTTTCAGAATGCACAAAATTGGGCTTTATAACAGGAGAACATGCCGTCGAAAGAGATGGCACAAAGTAACGTCTCCGGAGAGCAAATCAAAGAGCGAGAAGTGGCGCAGATGTTTCGATACAGTGACTGTTTAACGAAGACACGCAGAATTTTCGAACGCCTCTTGAAAGGCCTGCGCCTCTTATTTGCAACTTTAAGGCGATGCCTTTGAAGCTGAAATTTAGTATACCTCTTTCCACTTCTTGTTCTCCTGATATATTGGCCAAAATCTGGAGAAAATTTTCAGAATGCACAAAATTGGGCTTTGTAACAGGAAATCATGCCGTCGAAAGAGATGGCACAAAGTAACGTCTGCGGAGAGCAAATCAAAGAGCGAGAAGTGGCGCAGATGTTTCGAGATAGTGACTGTTTAACGAAGAGACGCAGAATTTTCGAACGCCTCTTGAAAGGCCTGCGCCTCTTATTTGCAACTTTAAGGCGATGCCTTTGAAGCTGAAATTTAGTATACCGCTTTCCACTTCATGTTCTCCTGATATATTGGCCAAAATCTGGCGAAAATTTTCAGAATGCACAGAATTGGGCTTTGTAGCCGGAGAAAATGCCGTCGAAAGAGATGGCACAAAGTAACGTCTCCGGAGAGCAAATCAAAGAGCGAGAAGTGGCGCAGATGTTTCGAGACAGTGACTGTTTAACGAAGAGACGCAGAATTTTCGAACGCCTCTTGAAAGGCCTGCGCCTCTTATTTGCAACTTTAAGGCGATGCCTTTGAAGCTGAAATTTAGTATACCTCTTTCCAGTTCATGTTCTCCTGATATATTGGCCAAAATCTGGCGAAAATTTCGAGAATACACAAAATTGAGCTTTGTAACAGGACAACATGCCGTCGAAAGAGATGGAACAAAGTAACGTCTCCGGAGAGCAAATCAAAGAGCGAGAAGTGGCGCAGATGTTTCGAGACAGTGACTGTTTAACGAAGAGACGCAGAATTTTCGAACGCCTCTTGAAAGGCCTGCGCCTCTTATTTGCAACTTTAAGGCGATGGCTTTGAAGCCGAAATTTAGTATACCTCTTTCCACTTCATGTTCTCCTGATATATTGGCCAAAATCTGGCGAAAATTTCGAGAATACACAAAATTGAGCTTTGTAACAGGACAACATGCCGTCGAAAGAGATGGAACAAAGTAACGTCTGCGGAGAGCAAATCAAAGAGCGAGAAGTGGCGCAGATGTTTCGAGATAGTGACTGTTTAACGAAGAGACGCAGAATTTTCGAACGCCTCTTGAAAGGCCTGCGCCTCTTATTTGCAACTTTAAGGCGATGCCTTTGAAGCTGAAATTTAGTATACCGCTTTCTACTTCATGTTCTCCTGATATATTGGCCAAAATCTGGCGAAAATTTTCAGAATGCACAGAATTGGGCTTTGTAGCCGGAGAAAATGCCGTCGAAAGAGATGGCACAAAGTAACGTCTCCGGAGAGCAAATCAAAGAGCGAGAAGTGGCGCAGATGTTTCGAGACAGTGACTGTTTAACGAAGAGACGCAGAATTTTCGAACGCCTCTTGAAAGGCCTGCGCCTCTTATTTGCAACTTTAAGGCGATGCCTTTGAAGCTGAAATTTAGTATACCTCTTTCCACTTCATGTTCTCCTGATATATTGGCCAAAATCTGGCGAAAATTTCGAGAATACACAAAATTGAGCTTTGTAACAGGACAACATGCCGTCGAAAGAGATGGAACAAAGTAACGTCTCCGGAGAGCAAATCAAAGAGCGAGAAGTGGCGCAGATGTTTCGAGACAGTGACTGTTTAACGAAGAGACGCAGAATTTTCGAACGCCTCTTGAAAGGCCTGCGCCTCTTATTTGCAACTTTAAGGCGATGGCTTTGAAGCTGAAATTTAGTATACCTCTTTCCACTTCATGTTCTCCTGATATATTGGCCAAAATCTGGCGAAAATTTCGAGAATACACAAAATTGAGCTTTGTAACAGGACAACATGCCGTCGAAAGAGATGGAACAAAGTAACGTCTCCGGAGAGCAAATCAAAGAGCGAGAAGTGGCGCAGATGTTTCGAGATAGTGACTGTTTAACGAAGAGACGCAGAATTTTCGAACGCCTCTTGAAAGGCCTGCGCCTCTTATTTGCAACTTTAAGGCGATGCCTTTGAAGCTGAAATTTAGTATCCCTTTTTTGACTTCATGTTCTCCTGATATATTGGCCAAAATCTGGCGAAAATTTTCAGAATGCACAAAATTGGGCTTTGTAACAGGAGAACATGCCGTCGAAAGAGATGGCACAAAGTAACGTCTCCGGAGAGCAAATCAAAGAGCGAGAAGTGGCGCAGATGTTTCGATACAGTGACTGTTTAACGAAGACACGCAGAATTTTCGAACGCCTCTTGAAAGGCCTGCGCCTCTTATTTGCAACTTTAAGGCGAAGCCTTTGAAGCTGAAATTTAGTATACCTCTTTCCACTTCATGTTTTCCTGATATATTGGCCATAATCTGGAGAAAATTTTCAGAATGCACAAAATTGGGCTTTGTAACATGATATCATGCCGTCGAAAGAGATGGCACAAAGTAACGTCTGCGGAGAGCAAATCAAAGAGCGAGAAGTGGCGCAGATGTTTCGAGATAGTGACTGTTTAACGAAGAGACGCAGAATTTTCGAACGCCTCTTGAAAGGCCTGCGCCTCTTATATGCAACTTTAAGGCGATGCCTTTGAAGCTGAAATTTAGTATACCGCTTTCCACTTCATGTTCTTCTGATATATTTGTCAAAATCTGGCGAAAATTTTCAGAATGCACAGAATTGGGCTTTGTAGCAGAAGAAAATGCCGTCGAAAGAGATGGCACAAAGTAACGTCTCCGGAGTGCATATCAAAGAGCGAGAAGTTGCGCAGATGTTTCGATACAGTGACTGTTTAACGAAGACACGCAGAATTTTCGAACGCCTCTTGAAAGGCCTGCGCCTCTTATTTGCAACTTTAAGGCGATGCCTTTGAAGCTGAAATTTAGTATACCTCTTTCCACTTCATGTTCTCCTGATATATTGGCCAAAATCTGGAGAAAATTTTCAGAATGCACAAAATTGGGCTTTATAACAGGAGAACATGCCGTCGAAAGAGATGGCACAAAGTAACGTCTGCGGAGAGCAAATCAAAGAGCGAGAAGTTGCGCAGATGTTTCGAGATAGTGACTGTTTAACGAAGAGACGCAGAATTTTCGAACGCCTCTTGAAAGGCCTGCGCCACTTATTTGCAACTTTAAGGCGATGCCTTTGAAGCTGAAATTTAGTATACCTCTTTCCACTTCATGTTCTCCTGATATATTGGCCAAAATCTGGCGAAAATTTCGAGAATACACAAAATTGATCTTTGTAACAGGACAACATGCCGTCGAAAGAGATGGAACAAAGTAACGTCTCCGGAGAGCAAATCAAAGAGCGAGAAGTGGCGCAGATGTTTCGAGACAGTGACTGTTTAACGAAGAGTCGCACAATTTTCGAACGCCTCTTGAAAGGCCTGCGCCTCTGATTTGATACTTTTAACCGATGCCTTTGAAGCTGAAATTTAGTATACCTCTTTCCACTTCATGTTCTCCTGATATATTGGCCAAAATCTAGCGAAAATTTTCAGAATGCACAAAATTGGGCTTTATAACAGGAGAACATGCCGTCGAAAGAGATGGCACAAAGTAACGTCTCCGGAGAGCAAATCAAAGAGCGAGAAGTGGCGCAGATGTTTCGATACAGTGACTGTTTAACGAAGACACGCAGAATTTTCGAACGCCTCTTGAAAGGCCTGCGCCTCTTATTTGCAACTTTAAGGCGATGCCTTTGAAGCTGAAATTTAGTATACCTCTTTCCACTTCTTGTTCTCCTGATATATTGGCCAAAATCTGGAGAAAATTTTCAGAATGCACAAAATTGGGCTTTGTAACAGGAAATCATGCCGTCGAAAGAGATGGCACAAAGTAACGTCTGCGGAGAGCAAATCAAAGAGCGAGAAGTGGCGCAGATGTTTCGAGATAGTGACTGTTTAACGAAGAGACGCAGAATTTTCGAACGCCTCTTGAAAGGCCTGCGCCTCTTATTTGCAACTTTAAGGCGATGCCTTTGAAGCTGAAATTTAGTATACCGCTTTCCACTTCATGTTCTCCTGATATATTGGCCAAAATCTGGCGAAAATTTTCAGAATGCACAGAATTGGGCTTTGTAGCCGGAGAAAATGCCGTCGAAAGAGATGGCACAAAGTAACGTCTCCGGAGAGCAAATCAAAGAGCGAGAAGTGGCGCAGATGTTTCGAGACAGTGACTGTTTAACGAAGAGACGCAGAATTTTCGAACGCCTCTTGAAAGGCCTGCGCCTCTTATTTGCAACTTTAAGGCGATGCCTTTGAAGCTGAAATTTAGTATACCTCTTTCCAGTTCATGTTCTCCTGATATATTGGCCAAAATCTGGCGAAAATTTCGAGAATACACAAAATTGAGCTTTGTAACAGGACAACATGCCGTCGAAAGAGATGGAACAAAGTAACGTCTCCGGAGAGCAAATCAAAGAGCGAGAAGTGGCGCAGATGTTTCGAGACAGTGACTGTTTAACGAAGAGACGCAGAATTTTCGAACGCCTCTTGAAAGGCCTGCGCCTCTTATTTGCAACTTTAAGGCGATGGCTTTGAAGCCGAAATTTAGTATACCTCTTTCCACTTCATGTTCTCCTGATATATTGGCCAAAATCTGGCGAAAATTTCGAGAATACACAAAATTGAGCTTTGTAACAGGACAACATGCCGTCGAAAGAGATGGAACAAAGTAACGTCTGCGGAGAGCAAATCAAAGAGCGAGAAGTGGCGCAGATGTTTCGAGATAGTGACTGTTTAACGAAGAGACGCAGAATTTTCGAACGCCTCTTGAAAGGCCTGCGCCTCTTATTTGCAACTTTAAGGCGATGCCTTTGAAGCTGAAATTTAGTATACCGCTTTCTACTTCATGTTCTCCTGATATATTGGCCAAAATCTGGCGAAAATTTTCAGAATGCACAGAATTGGGCTTTGTAGCCGGAGAAAATGCCGTCGAAAGAGATGGCACAAAGTAACGTCTCCGGAGAGCAAATCAAAGAGCGAGAAGTGGCGCAGATGTTTCGAGACAGTGACTGTTTAACGAAGAGACGCAGAATTTTCGAACGCCTCTTGAAAGGCCTGCGCCTCTTATTTGCAACTTTAAGGCGATGCCTTTGAAGCTGAAATTTAGTATACCTCTTTCCACTTCATGTTCTCCTGATATATTGGCCAAAATCTGGCGAAAATTTCGAGAATACACAAAATTGAGCTTTGTAACAGGACAACATGCCGTCGAAAGAGATGGAACAAAGTAACGTCTCCGGAGAGCAAATCAAAGAGCGAGAAGTGGCGCAGATGTTTCGAGACAGTGACTGTTTAACGAAGAGACGCAGAATTTTCGAACGCCTCTTGAAAGGCCTGCGCCTCTTATTTGCAACTTTAAGGCGATGGCTTTGAAGCTGAAATTTAGTATACCTCTTTCCACTTCATGTTCTCCTGATATATTGGCCAAAATCTGGCGAAAATTTCGAGAATACACAAAATTGAGCTTTGTAACAGGACAACATGCCGTCGAAAGAGATGGAACAAAGTAACGTCTCCGGAGAGCAAATCAAAGAGCGAGAAGTGGCGCAGATGTTTCGAGATAGTGACTGTTTAACGAAGAGACGCAGAATTTTCGAACGCCTCTTGAAAGGCCTGCGCCTCTTATTTGCAACTTTAAGGCGATGCCTTTGAAGCTGAAATTTAGTATCCCTTTTTTGACTTCATGTTCTCCTGATATATTGGCCAAAATCTGGCGAAAATTTTCAGAATGCACAAAATTGGGCTTTGTAACAGGAGAACATGCCGTCGAAAGAGATGGCACAAAGTAACGTCTCCGGAGAGCAAATCAAAGAGCGAGAAGTGGCGCAGATGTTTCGATACAGTGACTGTTTAACGAAGACACGCAGAATTTTCGAACGCCTCTTGAAAGGCCTGCGCCTCTTATTTGCAACTTTAAGGCGAAGCCTTTGAAGCTGAAATTTAGTATACCTCTTTCCACTTCATGTTTTCCTGATATATTGGCCATAATCTGGAGAAAATTTTCAGAATGCACAAAATTGGGCTTTGTAACATGATATCATGCCGTCGAAAGAGATGGCACAAAGTAACGTCTGCGGAGAGCAAATCAAAGAGCGAGAAGTGGCGCAGATGTTTCGAGATAGTGACTGTTTAACGAAGAGACGCAGAATTTTCGAACGCCTCTTGAAAGGCCTGCGCCTCTTATATGCAACTTTAAGGCGATGCCTTTGAAGCTGAAATTTAGTATACCGCTTTCCACTTCATGTTCTTCTGATATATTTGTCAAAATCTGGCGAAAATTTTCAGAATGCACAGAATTGGGCTTTGTAGCAGAAGAAAATGCCGTCGAAAGAGATGGCACAAAGTAACGTCTCCGGAGTGCATATCAAAGAGCGAGAAGTGGCGCAGATGTTTCGAGACAGTGACTGTTTAACGAAGAGACGCAGAATTTTCGAACGCCTCTTGAAAGGCGTGCGCCTCTTATTTGCAACTTTAAGGCGATGCCTTTGAAGCAGAAATTTAGTATACCTCTTTCCACTTCATGTTCTCCTGATATATTGGCCAAAATCTGGCGAAAATTTCGAGAATACACAAAATTGATCTTTGTAACAGGACAACATGCCGTCGAAAGAGATGGAACAAAGTAACGTCTCCGGAGAGCAAATCAAAGAGCGAGAAGTGGCGCAGATGTTTCGAGACAGTGACTGTTTAACGAAGAGTCGCACAATTTTCGAACGCCTCTTGAAAGGCCTGCGCCTCTGATTTGATACTTTTAACCGATGCCTTTGAAGCTGAAATTTAGTATACCTCTTTCCACTTCATGTTCTCCTGATATATTGGCCAAAATCTAGCGAAAATTTTCAGAATGCACAAAATTGGGCTTTATAACAGGAGAACATGCCGTCGAAAGAGATGGCACAAAGTAACGTCTCCGGAGAGCAAATCAAATAGCGAGAAGTGGCGCAGATGTTTCGATACAGTGACTGTTTAACGAAGACACGCAGAATTTTCGAACGCCTCTTGAAAGGCCTGCGCCTCTTATTTGCAACTTTAAGGCGATGCCTTTGAAGCTGAAATTTAGTATACCGCTTTCTACTTCATGTTCTCCTGATATATTGGCCAAAATCTGGCGAAAATTTTCAGAATGCACAGAATTGGGCTTTGTAGCCGGAGAAAATGCCGTCGAAAGAGATGGCACAAAGTAACGTCTCCGGAGAGCAAATCAAAGAGCGAGAAGTGGCGCAGATGTTTCGAGACAGTGACTGTTTAACGAAGAGACGCAGAATTTTCGAACGCCTCTTGAAAGGCCTGCGCCTCTTATTTGCAACTTTAAGGCGATGCCTTTGAAGCTGAAATTTAGTATACCTCTTTCCACTTCATGTTCTCCTGATATATTGGCCAAAATCTGGCGAAAATTTCGAGAATACACAAAATTGAGCTTTGTAACAGGACAACATGCCGTCGAAAGAGATGGAACAAAGTAACGTCTCCGGAGAGCAAATCAAAGAGCGAGAAGTGGCGCAGATGTTTCGAGACAGTGACTGTTTAACGAAGAGACGCAGAATTTTCGAACGCCTCTTGAAAGGCCTGCGCCTCTTAATTTGTAACTTTAAGGCGATGCCTTTGAAGCTGAAATTTAGTATACCTCTTTCCACTTCATTTTCTCCTGATTTAATGGCGAAAATCTGGCGAAAATTTCGAGAATACACAAAATTAGGCTTTGTAACAGGAGAACATGCCGTCGAAAGAGATGGAACAAAGTAATGTCTCCGGAGAGCAAATCAAAGAGCAAGAAGTGGCGCAGATGTTTCGAGATAGTGACTGTTTTACGAAGAGACGCAGAATTTTCGAACGCCTCTTGAAAGGCCTGCGCCTCTTATTTGCAACTATAAGGCGATGCCTTTGAAGCTGAAATTTAGTATACCTCTTTCGACTTCATGTTCTCCTGATATATTGACCAAAATATGGCGAAAATTTTCAGAATGCACAAAATTGGGCATGTAACAGGAGAACATGCCGTCGAAAGAGATGGCACAAAGTAACGTCTCCGGAGAGCAAATCAAAGAGCGAGATGTGGCGCAGATGTTTCGAGACAGTGACTGTTTAACGAAGAGACGCAGAATTTTCGAACGCCTCGTGAAAGGCCTGCGCCTCTTATTTGCAACTTTAAGGCGATGCCTTTGAAGCTGAAATTTAGTATACCTCTTTCCACTTCATGTTCTCCTGATATATTGGCCAAAATCTGGCGAAAATTTTCAGAATGCACAAAATTGGGCTTTGTAACAGGAGAACATGCCGTCGAAAGAGATGGCACAAAGTAACGACTCCGGAGAGCAAATCAAAGAGCGAGATGTGGCGTAGATGTTTCGAGACAGTGACTGTTTAACGAAGACACGCAGAATTTTCGAACGCCTCTTGAAAGGCCTGCACCTCTTATTTGCAACTTTAAGGCGATGCCTTTGAAGCTGAAATTTAGTATACCTCTTTCCACTTCATGTTCTCCTGATATATTGGCCAAAATATGGCGAAAATTTTCAGAATGCACAAAATTGGGCATGTAACAGGAGAACATGCCGTCGAAAGAGATGGCACAAAGTAACGTCTCCGGAGAGCAAATCAAAGAGCGAGATGTGGCGCAGATGTTTCGAGACAGTGACTGTTTAACGAAGAGACGCAGAATTTTCGAACGCCTCGTGAAAGGCCTGCGCCTCTTATTTGCAACTTTAAGGCGATGCCTTTGAAGCTGAAATTTAGTATACCTCTTTCCACTTCATGTTCTCCTGATATATTGGCCAAAATCTGGCGAAAATTTTCAGAATGCACAAAATTGGGCTTTGTAACAGGAGAACATGCCGTCGAAAGAGATGGCACAAAGTAACGACTCCGGAGAGCAAATCAAAGAGCGAGATGTGGCGTAGATGTTTCGAGACAGTGACTGTTTAACGAAGACACGCAGAATTTTCGAACGCCTCTTGAAAGGCCTGCACCTCTTATTTGCAACTTTAAGGCGATGCCTTTGAAGCTGAAATTTAGTATACCTCTTTCCACTTCATGTTCTCCTGATATATTGGCCAAAATCTGGCGAAAATTTTCAGAATGCACAAAATTGGGCTTTGTAACAGGAGAACATGCCGTCGAAAGAGATGGCACAAAGTAACGTCTCCGGAGAGCAAATCAAAGAGCAAGAAGTGGCGCAGATGTTTCGAGATAGTGACTGTTTAACGAAGCGACGCAGAATTTTCGAACGCCTCTTGAAAGGGCTGCGCCTCTGATTTCATACTTTTAAGCGATGCCTTTGAAGCTGAAATTTAGTATACCTCTTTCCACTTCATGTTCTCCTGATATATTGGCCAAAATCTGGCGAAAATTTTCAGAATGCACAAAATTGGGCTTTGTAACAGGAGAACATGCCGTCGAAAGAGATGGCACAAAGTAACGACTCCGGAGAGCAAATCAAAGAGCGAGATGTGGCGTAGATGTTTCGAGACAGTGACTGTTTAACGAAGACACGCAGAATTTTCGAACGCCTCTTGAAAGGCCTGCGCCTCTTATTTGCAACTTTAAGGCGATGCCTTTGAAGCTGAAATTTAGTATACCTCTTTCCACTTCATGTTCTCCTGATATATTGGCCAAAATCTGGCGAAAATTTTCAGAATGCACAAAATTGGGCTTTGTAACAGGAGAACATGCCGTCGAAAGAGATGGCACAAAGTAACGTCTCCGGAGAGCAAATCAAAGAGCGAGATGTGGCGCAGATGTTTCGAGACAGTGACTGATTAACGAAGAGACGCAGAATTTTCGAACGCTTTTGAAAGGCGTGCGCCTCTTATTTGCAACTTTAAGGCGATGCCTTTGAAGCTGAAATTTAGTATACCTTTTTTGACTTCATGTTCTCCTGATATATTGACCAAAAATGGCGAAAATTTTCAGAATGCACAAAATTGGGCTTTGTAACAGGAGAACATGCCGTCGAAAGAGATGGCACAAAGTAACGACTCCGGAGAGCAAATCAAAGAGCGAGATGTGGCGTAGATGTTTCGAGACAGTGACTGATTAACGAAGAGACGCAGAATTTTCGAACGCCTCTTGATAGGCCTGCGCCTCTTATTTGCAACTTTAAGGCGATGCCTTTGAAACTGAAATTTAGTATACCTCTTTCCACTTCATGTTCTCCTGATATATTGGCCAAAATCTGGCGAAAATTTTCAGAATGCACAAAATTGGGCTTTGTAACAGGAGAACATGCCGTCGAAAGAGATGGCACAAAGTAACGACTCCGGAGAGCAAATCAAAGAGCGAGATGTGGCGTAGATGTTTCGAGACAGTGACTGTTTAACGAAGACACGCAGAATTTTCGAACGCCTCTTGAAAGGCCTGCGCCTCTTATTTGCAACTTTAAGGCGATGCCTTTGAAGCTGAAATTTAGTATACCTCTTTCCACTTCATGTTCTCGTGATATATTGGCCAAAATCTGGCGAAAATTTTCAGAATGCACAAAATTGGGCTTTGTAACAGGAGAACATGCCGTCGAAAGAGATGGCACAAAGTAACGTCTCCGGAGAGCAAATCAAAGAGCGAGATGTGGCGCAGATGTTTCGAGACAGTGACTGATTAACGAAGAGACGCAGAATTTTCGAACGCTTTTGAAAGGCGTGCGCCTCTTATTTGCAACTTTAAGGCGATGCCTTTGAAGCTGAAATTTAGTATACCTTTTTTGACTTCATGTTCTCCTGATATATTGACCAAAAATGGCGAAAATTTTCAGAATGCACAAAATTGGGCTTTGTAACAGGAGAACATGCCGTCGAAAGAGATGGCACAAAGTAACGTCTCCGGAGAGCAAATCAAAGAGCGAGATGTGGCGCAGATGTTTCGAGACAGTGACTGATTAACGAAGAGACGCAGAATTTTCGAACGCCTCTTATTTGCAACTTTAAGCCGATGCATTTGAAGCTGAAATTTAGTATACCTCTTTCGACTTCATGTTCTCGTGATATATTGGGCAAAATATGGCGAAAATTTTCAGAATGCACAAAATTGGGCATGTAACAGGAGAACATGCCGTCGAAAGAGATGGCACAAAGTAACGTCTCCGGAGAGCAAATCAAAGTGCGAGAAGTGGCGCAGATGTTTCGAGACAGTGACTGTTTAACGAAGAGACGCAGAATTTTCGAACGCCTCGTGAAAGGCCTGCGCCTCTTATTTGCAACTTTAAGGCGATGCCTTTGAAGCTGAAATTTAGTATACCTCTTTCCACTTCATGTTCTCCTGATATATTGGCCAAAATCTGGCGAAAATTTTCAGAATGCACAAAATTGTGCTTTGTAACAGGAGAACATGCCGTCGAAAGAGATGGCACAAAGTAACGACTCCGGAGAGCAAATCAAAGAGCGAGATGTGGCGTAGATGTTTCGAGACAGTGACTGTTTAACGAAGACACGCAGAATTTTCGAACGCCTCTTGAAAGGCCTGCGCCTCTGATTTGATACTTTTAAGCGATGCCTTGAAGCTGAAATTTAGTATACCTCTTTCCACTTCATGTTCTCCTGATATATTGGCCAAAATCTGGCGAAAATTTTCAGAATGCACAGAATTGGGCTTTATAACAGGAGAACATGCCGTCGAAAGAGATGGCACAAAGTAATGTCTCCGGAGAGCAAATCAAAGAGCAAGAAGTGGCGCAGATGTTTCGAGATAGTGACTGTTTAACGAAGAGACGCAGAATTTTCGAACGCCTCTTGAAAGGCCTGCGCCTCTTATTTGCAACTATAAGGCGATGCCTTTGAAGCTGAAATTTAGTATACCTCTTTCCACTTCATGTTCTCCTGATATATTGGCCAAAATCTGGCGAAAATTTTCAGAATGCACAAAATTGGGCTTTGTAACAGGAGAACATGCCGTCGAAAGAGATGGCACAAAGTAACGTCTCCGGAGAGCAAATCAAAGAGCGAGAAGTGGCGCAGATGTTTCGAGACAGTGACTGTTTAACGAAGAGTCGCACAATTTTCGAACGCCTATTGAAAGGCCTGCGCCTCTGATTTGATACTTTTAAGCGATGCCTTTGAAGCTGAAATTTAGTATACCTCTTTCCACTTCATGTTCTCCTGATATATTGGCCAAAATCTGGCGAAAATTTTCAGAATGCACAAAATTGGGCTTTGTAACAGGAGAATATGCCGTCGAAAGAGATGGCACAAAGTAACGTCTCCGGAGAGCAAATCAAAGAGCGAGAAGTGGCGCAGATGATTCGAGACAGTGACTGTTTAACGAAGAGACGCAGAATTTTCGAACGCTCTTGAAAGGCGTGCGCCTCTTATTTGTAACTTTAAGGCGATGCCTTTGAAGCTGAAATTTAGTATACCTCTTTCCACTTCATTTTCTCCTGATTTAATGGCGAAAATCTGGCGAAAATTTCGAGAATACACAAAATTAGGCTTTGTAACAGGAGAACATGCCGTCGAAAGAGATGGAACAAAGTAATGTCTCCGGAGAGCAAATCAAAGAGCAAGAAGTGCGCAGATGTTTCGAGATAGTGACTGTTTTACGAAGAGACGCAGAATTTTCGAACGCCTCTTGAAAGGCCTGCGCCTCTTATTTGCAACTATAAGGCGATGCCTTTGAAGCTGAAATTTAGTATACCTCTTTCGACTTCATGTTCTCCTGATATATTGACCAAAATATGGCGAAAATTTTCAGAATGCACAAAATTGGGCATGTAACAGGAGAACATGCCGTCGAAAGAGATGGCACAAAGTAACGTCTCCGGAGAGCAAATCAAAGAGCGAGATGTGGCGCAGATGTTTCGAGACAGTGACTGTTTAACGAAGAGACGCAGAATTTTCGAACGCCTCGTGAAAGGCCTGCGCCTCTTATTTGCAACTTTAAGGCGATGCCTTTGAAGCTGAAATTTAGTATACCTCTTTCCACTTCATGTTCTCCTGATATATTGGCCAAAATCTGGCGAAAATTTTCAGAATGCACAAAATTGGGCTTTGTAACAGGAGAACATGCCGTCGAAAGAGATGGCACAAAGTAACGACTCCGGAGAGCAAATCAAAGAGCGAGATGTGGCGTAGATGTTCGAGACAGTGACTGTTTAACGAAGACACGCAGAATTTTCGAACGCCTCTTGAAAGGCCTGCACCTCTTATTTGCAACTTTAAGGCGATGCCTTTGAAGCTGAAATTTAGTATACCTCTTTCCACTTCATGTTCTCCTGATATATTGGCCAAAATCTGGCGAAAATTTTCAGAATGCACAAAATTGGGCTTTGTAACAGGAGAACATGCCGTCGAAAGAGATGGCACAAAGTAACGTCTCCGGAGAGCAAATCAAAGAGCAAGAAGTGGCGCAGATGTTTCGAGATAGTGACTGTTTAACGAAGCGACGCAGAATTTTCGAACGCCTCTTGAAAGGGCTGCGCCTCTGATTTCATACTTTTAAGCGATGCCTTTGAAGCTGAAATTTAGTATACCTCTTTCCACTTCATGTTCTCCTGATATATTGGCCAAAATCTGGCGAAAATTTTCAGAATGCACAAAATTGGGCTTTGTAACAGGAGAACATGCCGTCGAAAGAGATGGCACAAAGTAACGACTCCGGAGAGCAAATCAAAGAGCGAGATGTGGCGTAGATGTTTCGAGACAGTGACTGTTTAACGAAGACACGCAGAATTTTCGAACGCCTCTTGAAAGGCCTGCGCCTCTTATTTGCAACTTTAAGGCGATGCCTTTGAAGCTGAAATTTAGTATACCTCTTTCCACTTCATGTTCTCCTGATATATTGGCCAAAATCTGGCGAAAATTTTCAGAATGCACAAAATTGGGCTTTGTAACAGGAGAACATGCCGTCGAAAGAGATGGCACAAAGTAACGTCTCCGGAGAGCAAATCAAAGAGCGAGATGTGGCGCAGATGTTTCGAGACAGTGACTGATTAACGAAGAGACGCAGAATTTTCGAACGCTTTTGAAAGGCGTGCGCCTCTTATTTGCAACTTTAAGGCGATGCCTTTGAAGCTGAAATTTAGTATACCTTTTTTGACTTCATGTTCTCCTGATATATTGACCAAAAATGGCGAAAATTTTCAGAATGCACAAAATTGGGCTTTGTAACAGGAGAACATGCCGTCGAAAGAGATGGCACAAAGTAACGACTCCGGAGAGCAAATCAAAGAGCGAGATGTGGCGTAGATGTTTCGAGACAGTGACTGATTAACGAAGAGACGCAGAATTTTCGAACGCCTCTTGATAGGCCTGCGCCTCTTATTTGCAACTTTAAGGCGATGCCTTTGAAACTGAAATTTAGTATACCTCTTTCCACTTCATGTTCTCCTGATATATTGGCCAAAATCTGGCGAAAATTTTCAGAATGCACAAAATTGGGCTTTGTAACAGGAGAACATGCCGTCGAAAGAGATGGCACAAAGTAACGACTTCCGGAGAGCAAATCAAAGAGCGAGATGTGGCGTAGATGTTTCGAGACAGTGACTGTTTAACGAAGAGACGCAGAATTTTCGAACGCCTCTTGAAAGGCCTGCGCCTCTTATTTGCAACTTTAAGGCGATGCCTTTGAAGCTGAAATTTAGTATACCTCTTTCCACTTCATGTTCTCGTGATATATTGGCCAAAATCTGGCGAAAATTTTCAGAATGCACAAAATTGGGCTTTGTAACAGGAGAACATGCCGTCGAAAGAGATGGCACAAAGTAACGTCTCCGGAGAGCAAATCAAAGAGCGAGATGTGGCGCAGATGTTTCGAGACAGTGACTGATTAACGAAGAGACGCAGAATTTTCGAACGCTTTTGAAAGGCGTGCGCCTCTTATTTGCAACTTTAAGGCGATGCCTTTGAAGCTGAAATTTAGTATACCTTTTTTGACTTCATGTTCTCCTGATATATTGACCAAAAATGGCGAAAATTTTCAGAATGCACAAAATTGGGCTTTGTAACAGGAGAACATGCCGTCGAAAGAGATGGCACAAAGTAACGTCTCCGGAGAGCAAATCAAAGAGCGAGATGTGGCGCAGATGTTTCGAGACAGTGACTGATTAACGAAGAGACGCAGAATTTTCGAACGCCTCTTATTTGCAACTTTAAGCCGATGCATTTGAAGCTGAAATTTAGTATACCTCTTTCGACTTCATGTTCTCGTGATATATTGGGCAAAATATGGCGAAAATTTTCAGAATGCACAAAATTGGGCATGTAACAGGAGAACATGCCGTCGAAAGAGATGGCACAAAGTAACGTCTCCGGAGAGCAAATCAAAGTGCGAGAAGTGGCGCAGATGTTTCGAGACAGTGACTGTTTAACGAAGAGACGCAGAATTTTCGAACGCCTCGTGAAAGGCCTGCGCCTCTTATTTGCAACTTTAAGGCGATGCCTTTGAAGCTGAAATTTAGTATACCTCTTTCCACTTCATGTTCTCCTGATATATTGGCCAAAATCTGGCGAAAATTTTCAGAATGCACAAAATTGTGCTTTGTAACAGGAGAACATGCCGTCGAAAGAGATGGCACAAAGTAACGACTCCGGAGAGCAAATCAAAGAGCGAGATGTGGCGTAGATGTTTCGAGACAGTGACTGTTTAACGAAGACACGCAGAATTTTCGAACGCCTCTTGAAAGGCCTGCGCCTCTGATTTGATACTTTTAAGCGATGCCTTTGAAGCTGAAATTTAGTATACCTCTTTCCACTTCATGTTCTCCTGATATATTGGCCAAAATCTGGCGAAAATTTTCAGAATGCACAGAATTGGGCTTTATAACAGGAGAACATGCCGTCGAAAGAGATGGCACAAAGTAATGTCTCCGGAGAGCAAATCAAAGAGCAAGAAGTGGCGCAGATGTTTCGAGATAGTGACTGTTTAACGAAGAGACGCAGAATTTTCGAACGCCTCTTGAAAGGCCTGCGCCTCTTATTTGCAACTATAAGGCGATGCCTTTGAAGCTGAAATTTAGTATACCTCTTTCGACTTCATGTTCTCCTGATATATTGACCAAAATATGGCGAAAATTTTCAGAATGCACAAAATTGGGCATGTAACAGGAGAACATGCCGTCGAAAGAGATGGCACAAAGTAACGTCTCCGGAGAGCAAATCAAAGAGCGAGATGTGGCGCAGATGTTTCGAGACAGTGACTGTTTAACGAAGAGACGCAGAATTTTCGAACGCCTCGTGAAAGGCCTGCGCCTCTTATTTGCAACTTTAAGGCGATGCCTTTGAAACTGAAATTTAGTATACCTCTTTCCACTTCATGTTCTCCTGATATATTGGCCAAAATCTGGCGAAAATTTTCAGAATGCACAAAATTGGGCTTTGTAACAGGAGAACATGCCGTCGAAAGAGATGGCACAAAGTAACGACTCCGGAGAGCAAATCAAAGAGCGAGATGTGGCGTAGATGTTTCGAGACAGTGACTGTTTAACGAAGACACGCAGAATTTTCGAACGCCTCTTGAAAGGCCTGCGCCTCTTATTTGCAACTTTAAGGCGATGCCTTTGAAGCTGAAATTTAGTATACCTCTTTCCACTTCATGTTCTCCTGATATATTGGCCAAAATCTGGCGAAAATTTTCAGAATGCACAAAATTGGGCTTTGTAACAGGAGAACATGCCGTCGAAAGAGATGGCACAAAGTAACGTCTCCGGAGAGCAAATCAAAGAGCGAGATGTGGCGCAGATGTTTCGAGACAGTGACTGATTAACGAAGAGACGCAGAATTTTCGAACGCTTTTGAAAGGCGTGCGCCTCTTATTTGCAACTTTAAGGCGATGCCCTTGAAGCTGAAATTTAGGATACCTCTTTCGACTTCATGTTCTCCTGATTTAATGGCCAAAATCTGGCGAAAATTTCGAGAATGCACAAAATTGGGCTTTGTAATAGGAGAACATGCCGTCGAAAGAGATGGAACAAAGTAACGTCTCCGGAGAGCAAATCAAAGAGCGAGAAGTGGCGCAGATGTTTCGAGACAGTGACTGTTTAACGAAGACACGCAGAATTTTCGAACGCCTCTTGAAAGGCCTGCGCCTCTTATTTGCAACTTTAAGGCGATGCCTTTGAAGCTGAAATTTAGTATACCTTTTTTGACTTCATGTTCTCCTGATATATTGGCCAAAATCTGGCGAAAATTTTCAGAATGCACAAAATTGGGCTTTGTAACAGGAGAACATGCCGTCGAAAGAGATGGCACAAAGTAACGTCTCCGGAGAGCAAATCAAAGAGCGAGATGTGGCGCAGATGTTTCGAGACAGTGACTGATTAACGAAGAGACGCAGAATTTTCGAACGCCTCTTATTTGCAACTTTAAGCCGATACATTTGAAGCTGAAATTTAGTATACCTCTTTCGACTTCATGTTCTCGTGATATATTGGCCAAAATATGGCGAAAATTTTCAGAATGCACAAAATTGGGCTTTGTAACAGGAGAACATGCCGTCGAAAGAGATGGCACAAAGTAACGTCTCCGGAGAGCAAATCAAAGAGCGAGAAGTGGCGCAGATGTTTCGAGACAGTGACTGTTTAACGAAGAGACGCAGAATTTTCGAACGCCTCGTGAAAGGCCTGCGCCTCTTATTTGCAACTTTAAGGCGATGCCTTTGAAGCTGAAATTTAGTATACCTCTTTCCACTTCATGTTCTCCTGATATATTGGCCAAAATCTGGCGAAAATTTTCAGAATGCACAAAATTGTGCTTTGTAACAGGAGAACATGCCGTCGAAAGAGATGGCACAAAGTAACGACTCCGGAGAGCAAATCAAAGAGCGAGATGTGGCGTAGATGTTTCGAGACAGTGACTGTTTAACGAAGACACGCAGAATTTTCGAACGCCTCTTGAAAGGCCTGCGCCTCTTATTTGCAACTTTAAGGCGATGCCTTTGAAGCTGAAATTTAGTATACCTCTTTCCACTTCATGTTCTCCTGATATATTGGCCAAAATCTGGCGAAAATTTTCAGAATGCACAAAATTGGGCTTTGTAACAGGAGAACATGCCGTCGAAAGAGATGGCACAAAGTAACGTCTCCGGAGAGCAAATCAAAGAGCGAGAAGTGGCGCAGATGTTTCGAGACAGTGACTGTTTAACGAAGAGTCGCACAATTTTCGAACGCCTATTGAAAGGCCTGCGCCTCTGATTTGATACTTTTAAGCGATGCCTTTGAAGCTGAAATTTAGTATACCTCTTTCCACTTCATGTTCTCCTGATATATTGGCCAAAATCTGGCGAAAATTTTCAGAATGCACAAAATTGGGCTTTGTAACAGGAGAATATGCCGTCGAAAGAGATGGCACAAAGTAACGTCTCCGGAGAGCAAATCAAAGAGCGAGAAGTGGCGCAGATGTTTCGAGACAGTGACTGTTTAACGAAGAGACGCAGAATTTTCGAACGCTCTTGAAAGGCGTGCGCCTCTTATTTGTAACTTTAAGGCGATGCCTTTGAAGCTGAAATTTAGTATACCTCTTTCCACTTCATTTTCTCCTGATTTAATGGCGAAAATCTGGCGAAAATTTCGAGAATACACAAAATTAGGCTTTGTAACAGGAGAACATGCCGTCGAAAGAGATGGAACAAAGTAATGTCTCCGGAGAGCAAATCAAAGAGCAAGAAGTGGCGCAGATGTTTCGAGATAGTGACTGTTTTACGAAGAGACGCAGAATTTTCGAACGCCTCTTGAAAGGCCTGCGCCTCTTATTTGCAACTATAAGGCGATGCCTTTGAAGCTGAAATTTAGTATACCTCTTTCGACTTCATGTTCTCCTGATATATTGACCAAAATATGGCGAAAATTTTCAGAATGCACAAAATTGGGCATGTAACAGGAGAACATGCCGTCGAAAGAGATGGCACAAAGTAACGTCTCCGGAGAGCAAATCAAAGAGCGAGATGTGGCGCAGATGTTTCGAGACAGTGACTGTTTAACGAAGAGACGCAGAATTTTCGAACGCCTCGTGAAAGGCCTGCGCCTCTTATTTGCAACTTTAAGGCGATGCCTTTGAAGCTGAAATTTAGTATACCTCTTTCCACTTCATGTTCTCCTGATATATTGGCCAAAATCTGGCGAAAATTTTCAGAATGCACAAAATTGGGCTTTGTAACAGGAGAACATGCCGTCGAAAGAGATGGCACAAAGTAACGACTCCGGAGAGCAAATCAAAGAGCGAGATGTGGCGTAGATGTTTCGAGACAGTGACTGTTTAACGAAGACACGCAGAATTTTCGAACGCCTCTTGAAAGGCCTGCACCTCTTATTTGCAACTTTAAGGCGATGCCTTTGAAGCTGAAATTTAGTATACCTCTTTCCACTTCATGTTCTCCTGATATATTGGCCAAAATCTGGCGAAAATTTTCAGAATGCACAAAATTGGGCTTTGTAACAGGAGAACATGCCGTCGAAAGAGATGGCACAAAGTAACGTCTCCGGAGAGCAAATCAAAGAGCAAGAAGTGGCGCAGATGTTTCGAGATAGTGACTGTTTAACGAAGCGACGCAGAATTTTCGAACGCCTCTTGAAAGGGCTGCGCCTCTGATTTCATACTTTTAAGCGATGCCTTTGAAGCTGAAATTTAGTATACCTCTTTCCACTTCATGTTCTCCTGATATATTGGCCAAAATCTGGCGAAAATTTTCAGAATGCACAAAATTGGGCTTTGTAACAGGAGAACATGCCGTCGAAAGAGATGGCACAAAGTAACGACTCCGGAGAGCAAATCAAAGAGCGAGATGTGGCGTAGATGTTTCGAGACAGTGACTGTTTAACGAAGACACGCAGAATTTTCGAACGCCTCTTGAAAGGCCTGCGCCTCTTATTTGCAACTTTAAGGCGATGCCTTTGAAGCTGAAATTTAGTATACCTCTTTCCACTTCATGTTCTCCTGATATATTGGCCAAAATCTGGCGAAAATTTTCAGAATGCACAAAATTGGGCTTTGTAACAGGAGAACATGCCGTCGAAAGAGATGGCACAAAGTAACGTCTCCGGAGAGCAAATCAAAGAGCGAGATGTGGCGCAGATGTTTCGAGACAGTGACTGATTAACGAAGAGACGCAGAATTTTCGAACGCTTTTGAAAGGCGTGCGCCTCTTATTTGCAACTTTAAGGCGATGCCCTTGAAGCTGAAATTTAGGATACCTCTTTCGACTTCATTTAGTATACCTCTTTCCACTTCATGTTCTCCTGATATATGGCCAAAATCAGGCGAAAATTTTCAGAATGCACAAATTGGGCTTTGTAACAGGAGAATATGCCGTCGAAAGAGATGGCACAAAGTAACGTCTCCGGAGAGCAAATCAAAGAGCGAGAAGTGGCGCAGATGTTTCGAGATAGTGACTGTTTAACGAAGAGACGCAGAATTTTCGAACGCCTCTTGAAAGGCCTGCGCCTCTTATTTGCAACTATAAGGCGATGCCTTTGAAGCTGAAATTTAGTATACCTCTTTCGACTTCATGTTCTCCTGATATATTGACCAAAATATGGCGAAAATTTTCAGAATGCACAAAATTGGGCATGTAACAGGAGAACATGCCGTCGAAAGAGATGGCACAAAGTAACGTCTCCGGAGAGCAAATCAAAGAGCGAGATGTGGCGCAGATGTTTCGATACAGTGACTGATTAACGAAGAGACGCAGAAATTTCGAACGCCTCTTATTTGCAACTTTAAGGCGATGCCTTTGAAGCTGAAATTTAGTATACCTCTTTCCACTTCATGTTCTCCTGATATATTGGCCAAAATCAGGCGAAAATTTTCAGAATGCACAAAATTGGGCTTTGTAACAGGAGAATATGCCGTCGAAAGAGATGGCACAAAGTAACGTCTCCGGAGAGCAAATCAAAGAGCGAGAAGTGGCGCAGATGTTTCGAGATAGTGACTGTTTAACGAAGAGACGCAGAATTTTCGAACGCCTCTTGAAAGGCCTGCGCCTCTTATTTGCAACTATAAGGCGATGCCTTTGAAGCTGAAATTTAGTATACCTCTTTCGACTTCATGTTCTCCTGATATATTGACCAAAATATGGCGAAAATTTTCAGAATGCACAAAATTGGGCATGTAACAGGAGAACATGCCGTCGAAAGAGATGGAACAAAGTAACGTCTCCGGAGAGCAAATCAAAGAGCGAGAAGTGGCGCAGATGTTTCGAGACAGTGACTGTTTAACGAAGACACGCAGAATTTTCGAACGCCTCTTGAAAGGCCTGCACCTCTTATTTGCAACTTTAAGGCGATGCCTTTGAAGCTGAAATTTAGTATACCTCTTTCCACTTCATGTTCTCCTGATATATTGGCCAAAATCTGGCGAAAATTTTCAGAATGCACAAAATTGGGCTTTGTAACAGGAGAACATGCCGTCGAAAGAGATGGCACAAAGTAACGTCTCCGGAGAGCAAATCAAAGAGCGAGATGTGGCGCAGATGTTTCGATACAGTGACTGATTAACGAAGAGACGCAGAATTTTCGAACGCCTCTTATTTGCAACTTTAAGGCGATGCCTTTGAAGCTGAAATTTAGTATACCTCTTTCCACTTCATGTTCTCCTGATATATTGGCCAAAATCTGGCGAAAATTTTCAGAATGCACAAAATTGGGCTTTGTAACAGGAGAACATGCCGTCGAAAGAGATGGCACAAAGTAACGTCTCCGGAGAGCAAATCAAAGAGCGGGAAGTGGCGCAGATGTTTCGAGACAGTGACTGTTTAACGATGAGTCGCACAATTTTCGAACGCCTCTTGAAAGGCCTGCGCCTCTGATTTGATACTTTTAAGCGATGCCTTTGAAGCTGAAATTTAGTATACCTCTTTCCACTTCATGTTCTCCTGATATATTGGCCAAAATCTGGCGAAAATTTTCAGAATGCACAAAATTGGGCTTTGTAACAGGAGAATATGCCGTCGAAAGAGATGGCACAAAGTAACGTCTCCGGAGAGCAAATCAAAGAGCGAGAAGTGGCGCAGATGTTTCGATACAGTGACTGATTAACGAAGAGACGCAGAATTTTCGAACGCTCTTGAAAGGCGTGCGCCTCTTATTTGTAACTTTAAGGCGATGCCTTTGAAGCTGAAATTTAGTATACCTCTTTCCACTTCATTTTCTCCTGATTTAATGGCGAAAATCTGGCGAAAATTTCGAGAATACACAAAATTAGGCTTTGTAACAGGAGAACATGCCGTCGAAAGAGATGGAACAAAGTAATGTCTCCGGAGAGCAAATCAAAGAGCAAGAAGTGGCGCAGATGATTCGAGATAGTGACTGTTTAACGAAGAGACGCAGAATTTTCGAACGCCTCTTGAATGGCCTGCGCCTCTTATTTGCAACTATAAGGCGATGCCTTTGAAGCTGAAATTTAGTATACCTCTTTCGACTTCATGTTCTCCTGATATATTGACCAAAATATGGCGAAAATTTTCAGAATGCCCAAAATTGGGCATGTAACAGGAGAACATGCCGTCGAAAGAGATGGCACAAAGTAACGTCTCCGGAGAGCAAATCAAAGAGCGAGATGTGGCGCAGATGTTTCGAGACAGTGACTGTTTAACGAAGAGACGCAGAATTTTCGAACGCCTCGTGAAAGGCCTGCGCCTCTTATTTGCAACTTTAAGGCGATGCCTTTGAAGCTGAAATTTAGTATACCTCTTTCCACTTCATGTTCTCCTGATATATTGGCCAAAATCTGGCGAAAATTTTCAGAATGCACAAAATTGGGCTTTGTAACAGGAGAACATGCCGTCGAAAGAGATGGCACAATGTAACGTCTCCGGAGAGCAAATCAAAGAGCAAGAAGTGGCGCAGATGTTTCGAGATAGTGACTGTTTAACGAAGCGACGCAGAATTTTCGAACGCCTCTTGAAAGGGCTGCGCCTCTGATTTCATACTTTTAAGCGATGCCTTTGAAGCTGAAATTTAGTATACCTCTTTCCACTTCATGTTCTCCTGATATATTGCCCAAAATCTAGCGAAAATTTTCAGAATGCACAAAATTGGGCTTTGTAACAGGAGAACATGCCGTCGAAAGAGATGGCACAAAGTAACGTCTCCGGAGAGCAAATCAAAGAGCGAGATGAGGCGCAGATGTTTCGAGACAGTGACTGATTAACGAAGAGACGCAGAATTTTCGAACGCTCTTGACAGGCGTGCGCCTCTTATTTGCAACTTTAAGGCGATGCCTTTGAAGCTGAAATTTAGTATACCTCTTTCCACTTCATTTTCTCCTGATTTAATGGCGAAAATCTGGCGAAAATTTCGAGAATACACAAAATTGGGCTTTGTAACAGAAGAACATGCCGTCGAAAGAGATGGAACAAAGTAATGTCTCCGGAGAGCAAATCAAAGAGCAAGAAGTGGCGCAGATGTTTCGAGATAGTGACTGTTTAACGAAGAGACGCAGAATTTTCGAACGCCTCTTGAAAGGCCTGCGCCTCTTATTTGCAACTATAAGGCGATGCCTTTGAAGCTGAAATTTAGTATACCTCTTTCGACTTCATGTTCTCCTGATATATTGACCAAAATATGGCGAAAATTTTCAGAATGCACAAAATTGGGCATGTAACAGGAGAACATGCCGTCGAAAGAGATGGAACAAAGTAACGTCTCCGGAGAGCAAATCAAAGAGCGAGAAGTGGCGCAGATGTTTCGAGACAGTGACTGTTTAACGAAGACACGCAGAATTTTCGAACGCCTCTTGAAAGGCCTGCGCCTCTTATTTGCAACTTTAAGGCGATGCCTTTGAAGTTGAAATTTAGTATACCTCTTTTGTCTTCATGTTCTCCTGATATATTGGCCAAAATCTGGTGAAAATTTTCAGAATGCACAAAATTGGGCTTTGTAACAGGAGAACATGCCGTCGAAAGAGATGGCACAAAGTAACGTCTCCGGAGAGCAAATCAAAGAGCGAGATGTGGCGCAGATGTTTCGATACAGTGACTGATTAACGAAGAGACGCAGAATTTTCGAACGCCTCTTATTTGCAACTTTAAGGCGATGCCTTTGAAGCTGAAATTTAGTATACCTCTTTCCACTTCATGTTCTCCTGATATATTGGCCAAAATCTGGCGAAAATTTTCAGAATGCACAAAATTGGGCTTTGTAACAGGAGAACATGCCGTCGAAAGAGATGGCACAAAGTAACGTCTCCGGAGAGCAAATCAAAGAGCGGGAAGTGGCGCAGATGTTTCGAGACAGTGACTGTTTAACGAAGAGTCGCACAATTTTCGAACGCCTCTTGAAAGGCCTGCGCCTCTGATTTGATACTTTTAAGCGATGCCTTTGAAGCTGAAATTTAGTATACCTCTTTCCACTTCATGTTCTCCTGATATATTGGCCAAAATCTGGCGAAAATTTTCAGAATGCACAAAATTGGGCTTTGTAACAGGAGAATATGCCGTCGAAAGAGATGGCACAAAGTAACGTCTCCGGAGAGCAAATCAAAGAGCGAGAAGTGGCGCAGATGTTTCGAGACAGTGATTGTTTAACGAAGAGACGCAGAATTTTCGAACGCTCTTGAAAGGCGTGCGCCTCTTATTTGTAACTTTAAGGCGATGCCTTTGAAGCTGAAATTTAGTATACCTCTTTCCACTTCATTTTCTCCTGATTTAATGGCGAAAATCTGGCGAAAATTTCGAGAATACACAAAATTAGGCTTTGTAACAGGAGAACATGCCGTCGAAAGAGATGGAACAAAGTAATGTCTCCGGAGAGCAAATCAAAGAGCAAGAAGTGGCGCAGATGTTTCGAGATAGTGACTGTTTAACGAAGAGACGCAGAATTTTCGAACGCCTCTTGAAAGGCCTGCGCCTCTTATTTGCAACTATAAGGCGATGCCTTTGAAGCTGAAATTTAGTATACCTCTTTCGACTTCATGTTCTCCTGATATATTGACCAAAATATGGCGAAAATTTTCAGAATGCCCAAAATTGGGCATGTAACAGGAGAACATGCCGTCGAAAGAGATGGCACAAAGTAACGTCTCCGGAGAGCAAATCAAAGAGCGAGATGTGGCGCAGATGTTTCGAGACAGTGACTGTTTAACGAAGAGACGCAGAATTTTCGAACGCCTCGTGAAAGGCCTGCGCCTCTTATTTGCAACTTTAAGGCGATGCCTTTGAAGCTGAAATTTAGTATACCTCTTTCCACTTCATGTTCTCCTGATATATTGGCCAAAATCTGGCGAAAATTTTCAGAATGCACAAAATTGGGCTTTGTAACAGGAGAACATGCCGTCGAAAGAGAAGGCACAAAGTAACGTCTCCGGAGAGCAAATCAAAGAGCAAGAAGTGGCGCAGATGTTTCGAGATAGTGACTGTTTAACGAAGCGACGCAGAATTTTCGAACGCCTCTTGAAAGGGCTGCGCCTCTGATTTCATACTTTTAAGCGATGCCTTTGAAGCTGAAATTTAGTATACCTCTTTCCACTTCATGTTCTCCTGATATATTGCCCAAAATCTAGCGAAAATTTTCAGAATGCACAAAATTGGGCTTTGTAACAGGAGAACATGCCGTCGAAAGAGATGGCACAAAGTAACGTCTCCGGAGAGCAAATCAAAGAGCGAGATGAGGCGCAGATGTTTCGAGACAGTGACTGATTAACGAAGAGACGCAGAATTTTCGAACGCTCTTGAAAGGCGTGCGCCTCTTATTTGCAACTTTAAGGCGATGCCTTTGAAGCTGAAATTTAGTATACCTCTTTCGACTTCATGTTCTCCTGATATATTGACCAAAATATGGCGAAAATTTTCAGAATGCACAAAATTGGGCATGTAACAGGAGAACATGCCGTCGAAAGAGATGGAACAAAGTAACGTCTCCGGAGAGCAAATCAAAGAGCGAGAAGTGGCGCAGATGTTTCGAGACAGTGACTGTTTAACGAAGACACGCAGAATTTTCGAACGCCTCTTGAAAGGCCTGCGCCTCTTATTTGCAACTTTAAGGCGATGCCTTTGAAGTTGAAATTTAGTATACCTCTTTTGTCTTCATGTTCTCCTGATATATTGGCCAAAATCTGGTGAAAATTTTCAGAATGCACAAAATTGGGCTTTGTAACAGGAGAACATGCCGTCGAAAGAGATGGCACAAAGTAACGTCTCCGGAGAGCAAATCAAAGAGCGAGATGTGGCGCAGATGTTTCGATACAGTGACTGATTAACGAAGAGACGCAGAATTTTCGAACGCCTCTTATTTGCAACTTTAAGGCGATGCCTTTGAAGCTGAAATTTAGTATACCTCTTTCCACTTCATGTTCTCCTGATATATTGGCCAAAATCTGGCGAAAATTTTCAGAATGCACAAAATTGGGCTTTGTAACAGGAGAACATGCCGTCGAAAGAGATGGCACAAAGTAACGTCTCCGGAGAGCAAATCAAAGAGCGGGAAGTGGCGCAGATGTTTCGAGACAGTGACTGTTTAACGAAGAGTCGCACAATTTTCGAACGCCTCTTGAAAGGCCTGCGCCTCTGATTTGATACTTTTAAGCGATGCCTTTGAAGCTGAAATTTAGTATACCTCTTTCCACTTCATGTTCTCCTGATATATTGGCCAAAATCTGGCGAAAATTTTCAGAATGCACAAAATTGGGCTTTGTAACAGGAGAATATGCCGTCGAAAGAGATGGCACAAAGTAACGTCTCCGGAGAGCAAATCAAAGAGCGAGAAGTGGCGCAGATGTTTCGAGACAGTGATTGTTTAACGAAGAGACGCAGAATTTTCGAACGCTCTTGAAAGGCGTGCGCCTCTTATTTGTAACTTTAAGGCGATGCCTTTGAAGCTGAAATTTAGTATACCTCTTTCCACTTCATTTTCTCCTGATTTAATGGCGAAAATCTGGCGAAAATTTCGAGAATACACAAAATTAGGCTTTGTAACAGGAGAACATGCCGTCGAAAGAGATGGAACAAAGTAATGTCTCCGGAGAGCAAATCAAAGAGCAAGAAGTGGCGCAGATGTTTCGAGATAGTGACTGTTTAACGAAGAGACGCAGAATTTTCGAACGCCTCTTGAAAGGCCTGCGCCTCTTATTTGCAACTATAAGGCGATGCCTTTGAAGCTGAAATTTAGTATACCTCTTTCGACTTCATGTTCTCCTGATATATTGACCAAAATATGGCGAAAATTTTCAGAATGCCCAAAATTGGGCATGTAACAGGAGAACATGCCGTCGAAAGAGATGGCACAAAGTAACGTCTCCGGAGAGCAAATCAAAGAGCGAGATGTGGCGCAGATGTTTCGAGACAGTGACTGTTTAACGAAGAGACGCAGAATTTTCGAACGCCTCGTGAAAGGCCTGCGCCTCTTATTTGCAACTTTAAGGCGATGCCTTTGAAGCTGAAATTTAGTATACCTCTTTCCACTTCATGTTCTCCTGATATATTGGCCAAAATCTGGCGAAAATTTTCAGAATGCACAAAATTGGGCTTTGTAACAGGAGAACATGCCGTCGAAAGAGATGGCACAAAGTAACGACTCCGGAGAGCAAATCAAAGAGCGAGATGTGGCGTAGATGTTTCGAGACAGTGACTGTTTTACGAAGACACGCAGAATTTTCGAACGCCTCTTGAAAGGCCTGCGCCTCTTATTTGCAACTTTAAGGCGATGCCTTTGAAGCTGAAATTTAGTATACCTCTTTCCACTTCATGTTCTCCTGATATATTGGCCAAAATCTGGCGAAAATTTTCAGAATGCACAAAATTGGGCTTTGTAACAGGAGAACATGCCGTCGAAAGAGATGGCACAATGTAACGTCTCCGGAGAGCAAATCAAAGAGCAAGAAGTGGCGCAGATGTTTCGAGATAGTGACTGTTTAACGAAGAGACGCAGAATTTTCGAACGCCTCTTGAAAGGGCTGCGCCTCTGATTTGATACTTTTAACCGATGCCTTTGAAGCTGAAATTTAGTATACCTCTTTCCACTTCATGTTCTCCTGATATATTGCCCAAAATCTAGCGAAAATTTTCAGAATGCACAAAATTGGGCATGTAACAGGAGAACATGCCGTCGAAAGAGATGGAACAAAGTAACGTCTCCGGAGAGCAACTCAAAGAGCGAGAAGTGGCGCAGATGTTTCGAGACAGTGACTGTTTAACGAAGACACGCAGAATTTTCGAACGCCTCTTGAAAGGCCTGCGCCTCTTATTTGCAACTTTAAGGCGATGCCTTTGAAGTTGAAATTTAGTATACCTCTTTTGTCTTCATGTTCTCCTGATATATTGGCCAAAATCTGGCGAAAATTTTCAGAATGCACAAAATTGGGCTTTGTAACAGGAGAACATGCCGTCGAAAGAGATGGCACAAAGTAACGACTCCGGAGAGCAAATCAAAGAGCGAGATGTGGCGTAGATGTTTCGAGACAGTGACTGTTTAACGAAGACACGCAGAATTTTCGAACGCCTCTTGAAAGGCCTGCGCCTCTTATTTGCAACTTTAAGGCGATGCCTTTGAAGCTGAAATTTAGTATACCTCTTTCCACTTCATGTTCTCCTGATATATTGGCCAAAATCTGGCGAAAATTTTCAGAATGCACAAAATTGGGCTTTGTAACAGGAGAACATGCCGTCGAAAGAGATGGCACAATGTAACGTCTCCGGAGAGCAAATCAAAGAGCAAGAAGTGGCGCAGATGTTTCGAGATAGTGACTGTTTAACGAAGAGACGCAGAATTTTCGAACGCCTCTTGAAAGGGCTGCGCCTCTGATTTGATACTTTTAACCGATGCCTTTGAAGCTGAAATTTAGTATACCTCTTTCCACTTCATGTTCTCCTGATATATTGCCCAAAATCTAGCGAAAATTTTCAGAATGCACAAAATTGGGCATGTAACAGGAGAACATGCCGTCGAAAGAGATGGAACAAAGTAACGTCTCCGGAGAGCAAATCAAAGAGCGAGAAGTGGCGCAGATGTTTCGAGACAGTGACTGTTTAACGAAGACACGCAGAATTTTCGAACGCCTCTTGAAAGGCCTGCGCCTCTTATTTGCAACTTTAAGGCGATGCCTTTGATGTTGAAATTTAGTATACCTCTTTTGTCTTCATGTTCTCCTGATATATTGGCCAAAATCTGGCGAAAATTTTCAGAATGCACAAAATTGGGCTTTGTAACAGGAGAACATGCCGTCGAAAGAGATGGCACAAAGTAACGTCTCCGGAGAGCAAATCAAATAGCGAGAAGTGGCGCAGATGTTTCGAGACAGTGACTGTTTAACGAAGAGACGCAGAACTTTCGAACGCTTCTTGATATGCCTGCGCCTCTTAATTGCAACTTTAAGGCGATGCCTTTGAAGCTGAAATTTAGTATACCTCTTTTGTCTTCATGTTCTCCTGATATATTGGCCAAAATCTGGCGAAAATTTTCAGAATGCACAAAATTGGGCTTTGTAACAGGAGAACATGCCGTCGAAAGAGATGGAACAAAGTAATGTCTCCGGAGAGCAAATCAAAGAGCGAGATGTGGCGCAGATGTTTCGAGACAGTGACTGTTTAACGAAGAGACGCAGAATTTTCGAACGCCTCGTGAAAGGCCTGCGCCTCTTATTTGCAACTTTAAGGCGATGCCTTTGAAGCTGAAATTTAGTATACCTCTTTCCACTTCATGTTCTCCTGATATATTGGCCAAAATCTGGCGAAAATTTTCAGAATGCACAAAATTGGGCTTTGTAACAGGAGAACATGCCGTCGAAAGAGATGGCACAAAGTAACGACTCCGGAGAGCAAATCAAAGAGCGAGATGTGGCGTAGATGTTTCGAGACAGTGACTGTTTTACGAAGACACGCAGAATTTTCGAACGCCTCTTGAAAGGCCTGCGCCTCTTATTTGCAACTTTAAGGCGATGCCTTTGAAGCTGAAATTTAGTATACCTCTTTCCACTTCATGTTCTCCTGATATATTGGCCAAAATCTGGCGAAAATTTTCAGAATGCACAAAATTGGGCTTTGTAACAGGAGAACATGCCGTCGAAAGAGATGGCACAATGTAACGTCTCCGGAGAGCAAATCAAAGAGCAAGAAGTGGCGCAGATGTTTCGAGATAGTGACTGTTTAACGAAGAGACGCAGAATTTTCGAACGCCTCTTGAAAGGGCTGCGCCTCTGATTTGATACTTTTAACCGATGCCTTTGAAGCTGAAATTTAGTATACCTCTTTCCACTTCATGTTCTCCTGATATATTGCCCAAAATCTAGCGAAAATTTTCAGAATGCACAAAATTGGGCATGTAACAGGAGAACATGCCGTCGAAAGAGATGGAACAAAGTAACGTCTCCGGAGAGCAACTCAAAGAGCGAGAAGTGGCGCAGATGTTTCGAGACAGTGACTGTTTAACGAAGACACGCAGAATTTTCGAACGCCTCTTGAAAGGCCTGCGCCTCTTATTTGCAACTTTAAGGCGATGCCTTTGAAGTTGAAATTTAGTATACCTCTTTTGTCTTCATGTTCTCCTGATATATTGGCCAAAATCTGGCGAAAATTTTCAGAATGCACAAAATTGGGCTTTGTAACAGGAGAACATGCCGTCGAAAGAGATGGCACAAAGTAACGACTCCGGAGAGCAAATCAAAGAGCGAGATGTGGCGTAGATGTTTCGAGACAGTGACTGTTTAACGAAGACACGCAGAATTTTCGAACGCCTCTTGAAAGGCCTGCGCCTCTTATTTGCAACTTTAAGGCGATGCCTTTGAAGCTGAAATTTAGTATACCTCTTTCCACTTCATGTTCTCCTGATATATTGGCCAAAATCTGGCGAAAATTTTCAGAATGCACAAAATTGGGCTTTGTAACAGGAGAACATGCCGTCGAAAGAGATGGCACAATGTAACGTCTCCGGAGAGCAAATCAAAGAGCAAGAAGTGGCGCAGATGTTTCGAGATAGTGACTGTTTAACGAAGAGACGCAGAATTTTCGAACGCCTCTTGAAAGGGCTGCGCCTCTGATTTGATACTTTTAACCGATGCCTTTGAAGCTGAAATTTAGTATACCTCTTTCCACTTCATGTTCTCCTGATATATTGCCCAAAATCTAGCGAAAATTTTCAGAATGCACAAAATTGGGCATGTAACAGGAGAACATGCCGTCGAAAGAGATGGAACAAAGTAACGTCTCCGGAGAGCAAATCAAAGAGCGAGAAGTGGCGCAGATGTTTCGAGACAGTGACTGTTTAACGAAGACACGCAGAATTTTCGAACGCCTCTTGAAAGGCCTGCGCCTCTTATTTGCAACTTTAAGGCGATGCCTTTGATGTTGAAATTTAGTATACCTCTTTTGTCTTCATGTTCTCCTGATATATTGGCCAAAATCTGGCGAAAATTTTCAGAATGCACAAAATTGGGCTTTGTAACAGGAGAACATGCCGTCGAAAGAGATGGCACAAAGTAACGTCTCCGGAGAGCAAATCAAATAGCGAGAAGTGGCGCAGATGTTTCGAGACAGTGACTGTTTAACGAAGAGACGCAGAACTTTCGAACGCTTCTTGATATGCCTGCGCCTCTTAATTGCAACTTTAAGGCGATGCCTTTGAAGCTGAAATTTAGTATACCTCTTTCGACTTCATGTTCTCCTGATATATTGGCCAAAATCTGGCGAAAATTTTCAGAATGCACATAATCGGGCTTTGTAATAGGAGAACATGCCGTCGAAAGAGATGGAACAAAGTAACGTCTCCGGAGAGCAAATCAAAGAGCGAGAAGTGGCGCAGATGTTTCGAGAAAGTGACTGTTTAACGAAGAGACGCAGAATTTTCGAACGCCTCTTGAAAGGCCTGCGCCTCTTATTTGCAACTATAAGGCGATGCCTTTGAAGCTGAAATTTAGTACACCTCTTTCCACTTCATGTTCTCCTGATATATTGGCCAAAATCTGGCGAAAATTTTCAGAATGCACAGAATTGGGCTTTGTAGCAGGAGAAAATGCCGTCGAAAGAGATGGCACAAAGTAACGTCTCCGGAGAGCAAATCAAGGAGCGAGAAGTGGCGCAGATGTTTCGAGACAGTGACTGTTTAACGAAGAGACGCAGAATTTTCGAACGCCTCTTGAAAGGCCTGCGCCTCTTAATTGCAACTTTAAGCCGATGCCTTATAAGCTGAAATTTAGTATACCTCTTTCCACTTCATGTTCTCCTGATATATTGGCCAAAATCTGGCGAAAATTTTCAGAATGCACAAAATTGGGCATTGTAACAGGAGAACATGCCGTCGAAAGAGATGGCACAAAGTAACGTCTCCGGAGAGCAAATCAAATAGCGAGAAGTGGCGCAGATGTTTCGAGACAGTGACTGTTTAACGAAGAGACGCAGAACTTTCGAACGCTTCTTGATATGCCTGCGCCTCTTAATTGCAACTTTAAGGCGATGCCTTTGAAGCTGAAATTTAGTATACCTCTTTCCACTTCATGTTCTCCTGATATATTGGCCAAAATCTGGCGAAAATTTTCAGAATGCACAAAATTGGGCTTTGTAATAGGAGAACATGCCGTCGAAAGAGATGGAACAAAGTAACGTCTCCGGAGAGCAAATCAAAGAGCGAGAAGTGGCGCAGATGTTTCGAGACAGTGACTGTTTAACGAAGAGACGCAGAATTTTCGAACGCCTCTTGAAAGGCCTGCGCCTCTTATTTGCAACTATAAGGCGATGCCTTTGAAGCAGAAATTTAGTATACCTCTTTCCACTTCATGTTCTCCTGATATATTGGCCAAAATCTGGCGAAAATTTTCAGAATGCACAGAATTGGGCTTTGTAGCAGGAGAAAATGCCGTCGAAAGCGATGGCTCAAAGTAACGTCTCCGGAGAGCAAATCAAAGAGCGAGAAGTGGCGCAGATGTTTCGAGACAGTGACTGTTTAACGAAGAGACGCAGAATTTTCGAACGCCTCTTGAAAGGCCTGCGCCTCTCATTTGCAACTTTAAGGCGATGCCTTTGAAGCTGAAATTTAGTATACCTCTTTCCACTTCATGTTCTCCTGATATATTGGCCAAAATCTGGAGAAAATTTTCAGAATGCCCAAAATTGTGCTTTGTAACAGGAGAACATGCCGTCGAAAGAGATGGCACAAAGTAACGTCTCCGGAGAGCAAATCAAAGAGCGAGAAGTGGCGCACATGTTTCGAGGCAGTGACTGTTTAACGAAGAGACGCAGAATTTTCGAACGCCTCTTGAAAGGCCTGCGCCTCTTATTTGCAACTTTAAGGCGATGCCTTTGAAGCTGAAATTTAGTATACCTCTTTTGACTTCATGTTCTCCTGATATATTGGCCAAAATCTGGCGAAAATTTTCAGAATGCCCAAAATTGTGCTTTGTAACAGGAGAACATGCCGTTGAAAGAGATGGCACAAAGTAACGTCTCCGGAGAGCAAATCAAAGAGCGAGAAGTGGCGCAGGTGTTTCGAGACAGTGATTGTTTAACAACGAGCCGCAGAATTTTCGGACGCCTCTTGAAAGGCCTGCGCCTCTTATTTGCAACTTTAAGGCGATGCCTTTGAAGCTGAAATTTAGTATACCTCTTTCCACTTCATGTTCTCCTGATATATTGGCCAAAATTTGGCGAAAATTTTCAGAATGCACAAAATTGGGCTTTGTAACAGGAGAACATGCCGTCGAAAGAGATGGAACAAAGTAATGTCTCCGGAGAGCAAATCAAAGAGCGAGAAGTGGCGCAGGTGTTTCGAGACAGTGACTGTTTCACGAAGAGACGCAGAATTTTCGAACGCCTCTTGAAAGGCCTGCGCCTCTTATTTGCAACTTTAAGGCGATGCCTTTGAAGCTGAAATTTAGTATACCTCTTTTGACTTCATGTTCTCCTGATATATTGGCCAAAATCTGGCGACAATTTTCAGAATGCCCAAAATTGTGCTTTGTAACAGGAGAACATGCCGTTGAAAGAGATGGCACAAAGTATCGTCTCCGGAGAGCAAATCAAAGAGCGAGAAGTGGCGCAGATGTTTCGAGGCAGTGACTGTTTAACGAAGAGACGCAGAATTTTCGAACGCCTCTTGAAAGGCCTGCGCCTCTTATTTGCAACTTTGAGGCGATGCATTTGAAGCTGAAATTTAGTATACCTCTTTCGACTTCATGTTCTCCTGATATATTGGCCAAAATCTGGCGAAAATTTTCAGGATGCACAAAATTGGGCTTTGTAACAGGAGAACATGCCGTCGGAAGAGATGGCACAAAGTAACGTCTCCGGAGAGCAAATCAAAGAGCGAGAAGTGGCGCAGATGTTTCGAGACAGTGACTGATTAACGAAGAGACGCAGAATTTTCGAACGCCTCTTGAAAGGCGTGCGCCTTTTATTTGCAACTTTAAGGCGATGCCTTTGAATCTGAAATTTAGTATACCTCTTTCCACTTCATGTTCTCCTGATATATTGGCCAAAACCTGGCGAAAATTTTCAGAATGCACAAAATTGGGCTTTGTAATAGGAGAACATGCCGTCGAAAGAGATGGCACAAAGTAACGTCTCCGGAGAGCAAATCAAAGAGCGAGAAGTGGCGCAGGTGTTTCGAGACAGTGACTGTTTAACGAAGAGACGCAGAATTTTCGAACGCCTCTTGAAAGGCCTGCGCCTCTTATTTGCAACTTTAAGGCGATGCCTTTGAATCTGAAATTTAGTATACCTCTTTCCACTTCATGTTCTCCTGATATATTGGCCAAAATCTGGCGAAAATTTTCAGAATGCACAAAATTGGGCTTTGTAACAGGAGAACATGCCGTCGAAAGAGATGGAACAAAGTAATGTCTCCGGAGAGCAAATCAAAGAGCAAGAAGTGGCGCAGATGTTTCGAGATAGTGACTGTTTAACGAAGAGACGCAGAATTTTCGAACGCCTCTTGAAAGGCCTGCGCCTCTTATTTGCAACTATAAGGCGATGCCTTTGAAGCTGAAATATAGTATACCTCTTTCGACTTCATGTTCTCCTGATATATTGACCAAAATATGGCGAAAATTTTCAGAATGCACAAAATTGGGCATGTAACAGGAGAACATGCCGTCGAAAGAGATGGCACAAAGTAACGTCTCCGGAGAGCAAATCAAAGAGCGAGATGTGGCGCAGATGTTTCGAGACAGTGACTGTTTAACGAAGAGACGCAGAATTTTCGAACGCCTCGTGAAAGGCCTGCGCCTCTTATTTGCAACTTTAAGGCGATGCCTTTGAAGCTGAAATTTAGTATACCTCTTTCCACTTCATGTTCTCCTGATATATTGGCCAAAATCTGGCGAAAATTTTCAGAATGCACAAAATTGGGCTTTGTAACAGGAGAACATGCCGTCGAAAGAGATGACACAAAGTAACGACTCCGGAGAGCAAATCAAAGAGCGAGATGTGGCGTAGATGTTTCGAGACAGTGACTGTTTAACGAAGACACGCAGAATTTTCGAACGCCTCTTGAAAGGCCTGCGCCTCTTATTTGCAACTTTAAGGCGATGCCTTTGAAGCTGAAATTTAGTATACCTCTTTCCACTTCATGTTCTCCTGATATATTGGCCAAAATCTGGCGAAAATTTTCAGAATGCACAAAATTGGGCTTTGTAACAGGAGAACATGCCGTCGAAAGAGATGGCACAAAGTAACGTCTCCGGAGAGCAAATCAAAGAGCGAGAAGTGGCGCAGGTGTTTCGAGACAGTGACTGCTTCACGAAGAGACGCAGAATTTTCGAACGCCTCTTGAAAGGCCTGCGCCTCTTATTTGCAACTTTAAGGCGATGCCTTTGAAGCTGAAATTTAGTATACCTCTTTCCACTTCATGTTCTCCTGATATATTGGCCAAAATCTGGCGAAAATTTTCAGAATACACAAAATTGTGCTTTGTAACAGGACAACATGCCGTCGAAAGAGATGGCACAAAGTAACGTCTCTGGAGAGCAAATCAAAGAGCGAGAAGTGGCGCAGGTGTTTCGAGACAGTGATTGTTTAACAACGAGACGCAGAATATTCGAACGCCTCTTGAAAGGCCTGCGCCTCTTATTTGCAACTTTAAGGCGATGCCTTTGAAGCTGAAATTTAGTATACCTCTTTCCACTTCATGTTCTCCTGATATATTGGCCAAAATCTGGCGAAAATTTTCAGAATACACAAAATTGTGCTTTGTAACAGGACAACATGCCGTCGAAAGAGATGGCACAAAGTAACGTCTCTGGAGAGCAAATCAAAGAGCGAGAAGTGGCGCAGGTGTTTCGAGACAGTGATTGTTTAACAACGAGACGCAGAATTTTCGAACGCCTCTTGAATGGCCTGCGCCTTTTATTTGCAACTTTAAGGCGATGCCTTTGAAGCTGAAATTTAGTATACCTCTTTCCACTTCATGTTCTCCTGATATATTGGCCAAAATCTGGCGAAAATTTTCAGAATGCACAAAATTGGGCTTTGTAACAGGAGAACATGCCGTCGAAAGAGATGGCACAAAGTATCGTCTCCGGAGAGCAAATCAAAGAGCGAGAAGTGGCGCAGATGTTTCGAGACAGTGACTGTTTAACGAAGAGACGCAGAATTTTCGAACGCCTCTTGAAAGGCCTGCGCCTCTTATTTGCAACTTTAAGGCGATGCCTTTGAATCTGAAATTTAGTATACCTCTTTCCACTTCATGTTCTCCTGATATATTGGCCAAAACCTGGCGAAAATTTTCAGAATGCACAAAATTGGGCTTTGTAATAGGAGAACATGCCGTCGAAAGAGATGGCACAAAGTAACGTCTCCGGAGAGCAAATCAAAGAGCGAGAAGTGGCGCAGGTGTTTCGAGACAGTGACTGTTTAACGAAGAGACTCAGAATTTTCGAACGCCTCTTGAAAGGCCTGCGCCTCTTATTTGCAACTTTAAGGCGATGCCTTTGAATCTGAAATTTAGTATACCTCTTTCCACTTCATGTTCTCCTGATATATTGGCCAAAATCTGGCGAAAATTTTCAGAATGCACAAAATTGGGCTTTGTAACAGGAGAACATGCCGTCGAAAGAGATGGAACAAAGTAATGTCTCCGGAGAGCAAATCAAAGAGCGAGAAGTGGCGCAGGTGTTTCGAGACAGTGATTGTTTAACAACGAGACGCAGAATTTTTGAACGCCTCTTGAATGGCCTGCGCCTTTTATTTGCAACTTTAAGGCGATGCCTTTGAAGCTGACATTTAGTATACCTCTTTCCACTTCATGTTCTCCTGATATATTGGCCAAAACCTGGCGAAAATTTTCAGAATGCACAAAATTGGGCTTTGTAACAGGAGAACATGCCGTCGAAAGGGATGGCACAAAGTATCGTCTCCGGAGAGCAAATCAAAGAGCGAGAAGTGGCGCAGATGTTTCGAGACAGTGACTGTTTAACGAAGAGACGCAGAATTTTCGAACGCCTCTTGAAAGGCCTGCGCCTCTTATTTGCAACTTTAAGGCGATGCCTTTGAATCTGAAATTTAGTATACCTCTTTCCACTTCATGTTCTCCTGATATATTGGCCAAAACCTGGCGAAAATTTTCAGAATGCACAAAATTGGGCTTTGTAATAGGAGAACATGCCGTCGAAAGAGATGGCACAAAGTAACGTCTCCGGAGAGCAAATCAAAGAGCGAGAAGTGGCGCAGGTGTTTCGAGACAGTGACTGTTTAACGAAGAGACGCAGAATTTTCGAACGCCTCTTGTAAGGCCTGCGCCTCTTATTTGCAACTTTAAGGCGATGCCTTTGAAGCTGAAATTTAGTATACCTCTTTCCACTTCATGTTCTCCTGATATATTGGCCAAAATCTGGCGAAAATTGCGAAAATACACAAAATTGGGCTTTGTAACAGGAGAACATGCCGTCGAAAGAGATGGAACAAAGTAACGTCTCCGGAGAGCAAATCAAAGAGCGAGAAGTGGCGCAGGTGTTTCAAGACAGTGACTGTTTCACGAAGAGACCCAGAATTTTCGAAAGCCTCTTGAAAGGCCTGCGCCTCTTATTTGCAACTTTAAGGCGATGCGTTTGAAGCTGAAATTTAGTATACCTCTTTCCACTTCATGTTCTCCTGATATATTGGCCAAAATCTGGCGAAAATTTCGAGAATACACACAATTGTGCTATGTAACAGGACAACATGCCGTCGAAAGAGATGGAACAAAGTAACGTCTCTGGAGAGCAAATCAAAGTGCGAGAAGTGGCGCAGGTGTTTCGAGGCAGTGATTGTTTAACAACGAGACGCAGAATTTTCGAACGCCTCTTGAAAGGCCTGCGCCTCTTATTTGCAACTTTAAGGCGATGCCTTTGAAGCTGAAATTTAGTATACCTCTTTCCACTTCATGTTCTCCTGATATATTGGCCAAAATCTGGCGAAAATTTTCAGAATGCACAAAATTGGGCTTTGTAACAGGAGAACATGCCGTCGAAAGAGATGGCACAAAGTATCGTCTCCGGAGAGCAAATCAAAGAGCGAGAAGTGGCGCAGATGTTTCGAGACAGTGACTGTTTAACGAAGAGACGCAGAATTTTCGAACGCCTCTTGAAAGGCCTGCGCCTCTTATTTGCAACTTTAAGGCGATGCCTTTGAATCTGATATTTAGTATACCTCTTTCCACTTCATGTTCTCCTGATATATTGGCCAAAACCTGGCGAAAATTTTCAGAATGCACAAAATTGGGCTTTGTAATAGGAGAACATGCCGTCGAAAGAGATGGCACAAAGTAACGTCTCCGGAGAGCAAATCAAAGAGCGAGAAGTGGCGCAGGTGTTTCGAGACAGTGACTGATTAACGAAGAGACGCAGAATTTTCGAACGCCTCTTGAAAGGCCTGCGCCTCTTATTTGCAACTTTAAGGCGATGCCTTTGAAGCTGAAATTTAGTATACCACTTTCCACTTCATTTTCTCCTGATTTATTGGCCATAATCTGGCGAAAATTTCGAGAATACACAAAATTGGGCTTTGTAACAGGAGAACATGCCGTCGAAAGAGATGGAACAAAGTAACGTCTCCGGAGAGCAAATCAAAGAGCGAGAAGTGGCGCAGGTGTTTCGAGACAGTGACTGATTAACGAAGAGACGCAGAATTTTCGAACGCCTCTTGAAAGGCGTGCGCCTCTTATTTGCAACTATAAGGCGATGCCTTTGAAGCTGAAATTTAGTATACCTCTTTCGACTTCATGTTCTCCTGATATATTGACCAAAATATGGCGACAATTTTCAGAATGCACAAAATTGTGCATGTAACAGGAGAACATGCCGTCGAAAGAGATGGCACAAAGTAACGTCTCCGGAGAGCAAATCAAAGAGCGAGATGTGGCGCAGATGTTTCGAGACAGTGACTGATTAACGAAGAGACGCAGAATTTTCGAACGCCTCTTGAAAGGCGTGCGCCTCTTATTTGCAACTATAAGGCGATGCCTTTGAAGCTGAAATTTAGTATACCTCTTTCGACTTCATGTTCTCCTGATATATTGACCAAAATATGGCGACAATTTTCAGAATGCACAAAATTGTGCATGTAACAGGAGAACATGCCGTCGAAAGAGATGGCACAAAGTAACGTCTCCGGAGAGCAAATCAAAGAGCGAGATGTGGCGCAGATGTTTCGAGACAGTGACTGTTTAACGAAGAGACGCAGAATTTTCGAACGCCTCTTGAAAGGCCTGCGCCTCTTAATTGCAAGTTTAAGGCAATGCCTTTGAAGCTGAAATTTAGTATACCTCTTTCCACTTCATGTTCTCCTGATATATTGGCCAAAATCTGGCGAAAATTTTCAGAATGCACAGAAATGGGCTTTGTAACAGGAGAAAATGCCGTCGAAAGAGATGGCACAAAGTAACGTCTCCGGAGAGCAAATCAAAGAGCGAGAAGTGGCGCAGATGTTTCGAGATAGTGACTGTTTAACGAAGAGACGCAGAATTTTCGAACGCCTCTTGAAAGGCCTGCGCCTCTTATTTGCAACTTTAAGGCGATGCCTTTGAAGCTGAAATTTAGTATACCTCTTTCCACTTCATGTTCTCCTGATATATTGGCCAAAATCTGGCGAAAATTTCGAGAATGCACCAAATTGGGCTTTGTAACAGGAGAACATGCCGTCGAAAGAGATGGCACAAAGTATCGTCTCCGGAGAGCAAATCAAAGAGCGAGAAGTGGCGCAGATGTTTCGAGGCAGTGACTGTTTAACGAAGAGACGCAGAATTTTCGAACGCCTCTTGAAAGGCCTGCGCCTCTTATTTGCAACTTTAAGGCGATGCCTTTGAAGCTGAAATTTAGTATACCTCTTTCCACTTCATTTTCTCCTGATTTAATGGCCAAAATCTGGCGAAAATTTCGAGAATGCACCAAATTGGGCTTTGTAACAGGAGAACATGCCGTCGAAAGAGATGGCACAAAGTAACGTCTCCGGAGAGCAAATCAAAGAGCGAGAAGTGGCGCAGATGTTTCGAGACAGTGACTGATTAACGAAGAGACGCAGAATTTTTGAACGTCTCTTGAATAGCCTGCGCCTCTTATTTGCAACTTTAAGGCGATGCCTTTGAAGCTGAAATTTAGTATACCTCTTTCCACTTCATTTTCTCCTGATTTATTGGCCAAAATCTGGCGAAAATTTCGAGAATACACAAAATTGGGCTTTGTAACAGGAGAACATGCCGTCGAAAGAGATGGAACAAAGTAACGTCTCCGGAGAGCAAATCAAAGAGCGAGAAGTGGCGCAGGTGTTTCGAGACAGTGACTGTTTCACGAAGAGACGCAGAATTTTCGAAAGCCTCTTGAAAGGCCTGCGCCTCTCATTTGCAACTTTAAGGCGATGCCTTTGAAGCTGAAATTTAGTATACCTCTTTCCACTTCATGTTCTCCTGATATATTGGCCAAAATCTGGAGAAAATTTTCAGAATGCCCAAAATTGTGCTTTGTAACAGGAGAACATGCCGTCGAAAGAGATGGCACAAAGTAACGTCTCCGGAGAGCAAATCAAAGAGCGAGAAGTGGCGCACATGTTTCGAGGCAGTGACTGTTTAACGAAGAGACGCAGAATTTTCGAACGCCTCTTGAAAGGCCTGCGCCTCTTATTTGCAACTTTAAGGCGATGCCTTTGAAGCTGAAATTTAGTATACCTCTTTTGACTTCATGTTCTCCTGATATATTGGCCAAAATCTGGCGAAAATTTTCAGAATGCCCAAAATTGTGCTTTGTAACAGGAGAACATGCCGTTGAAAGAGATGGCACAAAGTAACGTCTCCGGAGAGCAAATCAAAGAGCGAGAAGTGGCGCAGGTGTTTCGAGACAGTGATTGTTTAACAACGAGCCGCAGAATTTTCGGACGCCTCTTGAAAGGCCTGCGCCTCTTATTTGCAACTTTAAGGCGATGCCTTTGAAGCTGAAATTTAGTATACCTCTTTCCACTTCATGTTCTCCTGATATATTGGCCAAAATTTGGCGAAAATTTTCAGAATGCACAAAATTGGGCTTTGTAACAGGAGAACATGCCGTCGAAAGAGATGGAACAAAGTAATGTCTCCGGAGAGCAAATCAAAGAGCGAGAAGTGGCGCAGGTGTTTCGAGACAGTGACTGTTTCACGAAGAGACGCAGAATTTTCGAACGCCTCTTGAAAGGCCTGCGCCTCTTATTTGCAACTTTAAGGCGATGCCTTTGAAGCTGAAATTTAGTATACCTCTTTTGACTTCATGTTCTCCTGATATATTGGCCAAAATCTGGCGACAATTTTCAGAATGCCCAAAATTGTGCTTTGTAACAGGAGAACATGCCGTTGAAAGAGATGGCACAAAGTATCGTCTCCGGAGAGCAAATCAAAGAGCGAGAAGTGGCGCAGATGTTTCGAGGCAGTGACTGTTTAACGAAGAGACGCAGAATTTTCGAACGCCTCTTGAAAGGCCTGCGCCTCTTATTTGCAACTTTGAGGCGATGCATTTGAAGCTGAAATTTAGTATACCTCTTTCGACTTCATGTTCTCCTGATATATTGGCCAAAATCTGGCGAAAATTTTCAGAATGCACAAAATTGGGCTTTGTAACAGGAGAACATGCCGTCGAAAGAGATGGCACAAAGTAACGTCTCCGGAGAGCAAATCAAAGAGCGAGAAGTGGCGCAGATGTTTCGAGACAGTGACTGATTAACGAAGAGACGCAGAATTTTCGAACGCCTCTTGAAAGGCGTGCGCCTTTTATTTGCAACTTTAAGGCGATGCCTTTGAATCTGAAATTTAGTATACCTCTTTCCACTTCATGTTCTCCTGATATATTGGCCAAAACCTGGCGAAAATTTTCAGAATGCACAAAATTGGGCTTTGTAATAGGAGAACATGCCGTCGAAAGAGATGGCACAAAGTAACGTCTCCGGAGAGCAAATCAAAGAGCGAGAAGTGGCGCAGGTGTTTCGAGACAGTGACTGTTTAACGAAGAGACGCAGAATTTTCGAACGCCTCTTGAAAGGCCTGCGCCTCTTATTTGCAACTTTAAGGCGATGCCTTTGAATCTGAAATTTAGTATACCTCTTTCCACTTCATGTTCTCCTGATATATTGGCCAAAATCTGGCGAAAATTTTCAGAATGCACAAAATTGGGCTTTGTAACAGGAGAACATGCCGTCGAAAGAGATGGAACAAAGTAATGTCTCCGGAGAGCAAATCAAAGAGCGAGAAGTGGCGCAGATGTTTCGAGACAGTGACTGTTTAACGAAGAGACGCAGAATTTTCGAACGCCTCTTGAAAGGCCTGCGCCTCTTATTTGCAACTTTAAGGCGATGCCTTTGAATCTGAAATTTAGTATACCTCTTTCCACTTCATGTTCTCCTGATATATTGGCCAAAACCTGGCGAAAATTTTCAGAATGCACAAAATTGGGCTTTGTAATAGGAGAACATGCCGTCGAAAGAGATGGCACAAAGTAACGTCTCCGGAGAGCAAATCAAAGAGCGAGAAGTGGCGCAGGTGTTTCGAGACAGTGACTGTTTAACGAAGAGACGCAGAATTTTCGAACGCCTCTTGAAAGGCCTGCGCCTCTTATTTGCAACTTTAAGGCGATGCCTTTGAATCTGAAATTTAGTATACCTCTTTCCACTTCATGTTCTCCTGATATATTGGCCAAAATCTGGCGAAAATTTTCAGAATGCACAAAATTGGGCTTTGTAACAGGAGAACATGCCGTCGAAAGAGATGGAACAAAGTAATGTCTCCGGAGAGCAAATCAAAGAGCGAGAAGTGGCGCAGGTGTTTCGAGACAGTGATTGTTTAACAACGAGACGCAGAATTTTCGAACGCCTCTTGAAAGGCCTGCGCCTCTTATTTGCAACTTTAAGGCGATGCCTTTGCAGCTGAAATTTAGTATATCTCTTTCCACTTCATGTTCTCCTGATATATTGGCCAAAATCTGGCGAAAATTTTCAGAATGCACAAAATTGGGTTTTGTAACAGGAGAACATGCCGTCGAAAGAGATGGAACAAAGTAATGTCTCCGGAGAGCAAATCAAAGAGCGAGAAGTGGCGCAGGTGTTTCGAGACAGTGACTGCTTCACGAAGAGACGCAGAATTTTCGAACGCCTCTTGAAAGGCCTGCGCCTCTTATTTGCAACTTTAAGGCGATGCCTTTGAAGCTGAAATTTAGTATACCTCTTTCCACTTCATGTTCTCCTGATATATTGGCCAAAATCTGGCGAAAATTTTCAGAATACACAAAATTGTGCTTTGTAACAGGACAACATGCCGTCGAAAGAGATGGCACAAAGTAACGTCTCTGGAGAGCAAATCAAAGAGCGAGAAGTGGCGCAGGTGTTTCGAGACAGTGATTGTTTAACAACGAGACGCAGAATTTTCGAACGCCTCTTGAAAGGCCTGCGCCTCTTATTTGCAACTTTAAGGCGATGCCTTTGAAGCTGAAATTTAGTATACCTCTTTCCACTTCATGTTCTCCTGATATATTGGCCAAAATCTGGCGAAAATTTTCAGAATACACAAAATTGTGCTTTGTAACAGGACAACATGCCGTCGAAAGAGATGGCACAAAGTAACGTCTCTGGAGAGCAAATCAAAGAGCGAGAAGTGGCGCAGGTGTTTCGAGACAGTGATTGTTTAACAACGAGACGCAGAATTTTCGAACGCCTCTTGAATGGCCTGCGCCTTTTATTTGCAACTTTAAGGCGATGCCTTTGAAGCTGAAATTTAGTATACCTCTTTCCACTTCATGTTCTCCTGATATATTGGCCAAAATCTGGCGAAAATTTTCAGAATGCACAAAATTGGGCTTTGTAACAGGAGAACATGCCGTCGAAAGAGATGGCACAAAGTATCGTCTCCGGAGAGCAAATCAAAGAGCGAGAAGTGGCGCAGATGTTTCGAGACAGTGACTGTTTAACGAAGAGACGCAGAATTTTCGAACGCCTCTTGAAAGGCCTGCGCCTCTTATTTGCAACTTTAAGGCGATGCCTTTGAATCTGAAATTTAGTATACCTCTTTCCACTTCATGTTCTCCTGATATATTGGCCAAAACCTGGCGAAAATTTTCAGAATGCACAAAATTGGGCTTTGTAATAGGAGAACATGCCGTCGAAAGAGATGGCACAAAGTAACGTCTCCGGAGAGCAAATCAAAGAGCGAGAAGTGGCGCAGGTGTTTCGAGACAGTGACTGTTTAACGAAGAGACGCAGAATTTTCGAACGCCTCTTGAAAGGCCTGCGCCTCTTATTTGCAACTTTAAGGCGATGCCTTTGAATCTGAAATTTAGTATACCTCTTTCCACTTCATGTTCTCCTGATATATTGGCCAAAATCTGGCGAAAATTTTCAGAATGCACAAAATTGGGCTTTGTAACAGGAGAACATGCCGTCGAAAGAGATGGAACAAAGTAATGTCTCCGGAGAGCAAATCAAAGAGCGAGAAGTGGCGCAGGTGTTTCGAGACAGTGATTGTTTAACAACGAGACGCAGAATTTTTGAACGCCTCTTGAATGGCCTGCGCCTTTTATTTGCAACTTTAAGGCGATGCCTTTGAAGCTGACATTTAGTATACCTCTTTCCACTTCATGTTCTCCTGATATATTGGCCAAAAACTGGCGAAAATTTTCAGAATGCACAAAATTGGGCTTTGTAACAGGAGAACATGCCGTCGAAAGGGATGGCACAAAGTATCGTCTCCGGAGAGCAAATCAAAGAGCGAGAAGTGGCGCAGATGTTTCGAGACAGTGACTGTTTAACGAAGAGACGCAGAATTTTCGAACGCCTCTTGAAAGGCCTGCGCCTCTTATTTGCAACTTTAAGGCGATGCCTTTGAATCTGAAATTTAGTATACCTCTTTCCACTTCATGTTCTCCTGATATATTGGCCAAAACCTGGCGAAAATTTTCAGAATGCACAAAATTGGGCTTTGTAATAGGAGAACATGCCGTCGAAAGAGATGGCACAAAGTAACGTCTCCGGAGAGCAAATCAAAGAGCGAGAAGTGGCGCAGGTGTTTCGAGACAGTGACTGTTTAACGAAGAGACGCAGAATTTTCGAACGCCTCTTGTAAGGCCTGCGCCTCTTATTTCCAACTTTAAGGCGATGCCTTTGAAGCTGAAATTTAGTATACCTCTTTCCACTTCATGTTCTCCTGATATATTGGCCAAAATCTGGCGAAAATTGCGAAAATACACAAAATTCGGCTTTGTAACAGGAGAACATGCCGTCGAAAGAGATGGAACAAAGTAACGTCTCCGGAGAGCAAATCAAAGAGCGAGAAGTGGCGCAGGTGTTTCAAGACAGTGACTGTTTCACGAAGAGACCCAGAATTTTCGAAAGCCTCTTGAAAGGCCTGCGCCTCTTATTTGCAACTTTAAGGCGATGCGTTTGAAGCTGAAATTTAGTATACCTCTTTCCACTTCATGTTCTCCTGATATATTGGCCAAAATCTGGCGAAAATTTCGAGAATACACACAATTGTGCTATGTAACAGGACAACATGCCGTCGAAAGAGATGGAACAAAGTAACGTCTCTGGAGAGCAAATCAAAGTGCGAGAAGTGGCGCAGGTGTTTCGAGGCAGTGATTGTTTAACAACGAGACGCAGAATTTTCGAACGCCTCTTGAAAGGCCTGCGCCTCTTATTTGCAACTTTAAGGCGATGCCTTTGAAGCTGAAATTTAGTATACCTCTTTCCACTTCATGTTCTCCTGATATATTGGCCAAAATCTGGCGAAAATTTTCAGAATGCACAAAATTGGGCTTTGTAACAGGAGAACATGCCGTCGAAAGAGATGGCATAAAGTATCGTCTCCGGAGAGCAAATCAAAGAGCGAGAAGTGGCGCAGATGTTTCGAGACAGTGACTGTTTAACGAAGAGACGCAGAATTTTCGAACGCCTCTTGAAAGGCCTGCGCCTCTTATTTGCAACTTTAAGGCGATGCCTTTGAATCTGAAATTTAGTATACCTCTTTCCACTTCATGTTCTCCTGATATATTGGCCAAAACCTGGCGAAAATTTTCAGAATGCACAAAATTGGGCTTTGTAATAGGAGAACATGCCGTCGAAAGAGATGGCACAAAGTAACGTCTCCGGAGAGCAAATCAAAGAGCGAGAAGTGGCGCAGGTGTTTCGAGACAGTGACTGTTTAACGAAGAGACGCAGAATTTTCGAACGCCTCTTGAAAGGCCTGCGCCTCTTATTTGCAACTTTAAGGCGATGCCTTTGAATCTGAAATTTAGTATATCTCTTTCCACTTCATGTTCTCCTGATATATTGGCCAAAATCTGGCGAAAATTGCGAAAATACACAAAATTGTGCTTTGTAACAGGAGAACATGCCGTCGAAAGAGATGGAACAAAGTAACGTCTCCGGAGAGCAAATCAAAGAGCGAGAAGTGGCGCAGGTGTTTCGAGACAGTGATTGTTTAACAACGAGACGCAGAATTTTCGAACGCCTCTTGAATGGCCTGCGCCTTTTATTTGCAACTTTAAGGCGATGCCTTTGAAGCTGAAATTTAGTATACCTCTTTCCACTTCATGTTCTCCTGATATATTGGCCAAAATCTGGCGAAAATTTTCAGAATGCACAAAATTGGGCTTTGTAACAGGAGAACATGCCGTCGAAAGAGATGGCACAAAGTATCGTCTCCGGAGAGCAAATCAAAGAGCGAGAAGTGGCGCAGATGTTTCGAGACAGTGACTGTTTAACGAAGAGACGCAGAATTTTCGAACGCCTCTTGAAAGGCCTGCGCCTCTTATTTGCAACTTTAAGGCGATGCCTTTGAATCTGAAATTTAGTATACCTCTTTCCACTTCATGTTCTCCTGATATATTGGCCAAAACCTGGCGAAAATTTTCAGAATGCACAAAATTGGGCTTTGTAATAGGAGAACATGCCGTCGAAAGAGATGGCACAAAGTAACGTCTCCGGAGAGCAAATCAAAGAGCGAGAAGTGGCGCAGGTGTTTCGAGACAGTGACTGTTTAACGAAGAGACGCAGAATTTTCGAACGCCTCTTGAAAGGCCTGCGCCTCTTATTTGCAACTTTAAGGCGATGCCTTTGAATCTGAAATTTAGTATACCTCTTTCCACTTCATGTTCTCCTGATATATTGGCCAAAATCTGGCGAAAATTTTCAGAATGCACAAAATTGGGCTTTGTAACAGGAGAACATGCCGTCGAAAGAGATGGAACAAAGTAATGTCTCCGGAGAGCAAATCAAAGAGCGAGAAGTGGCGCAGGTGTTTCGAGACAGTGATTGTTTAACAACGAGACGCAGAATTTTTGAACGCCTCTTGAATGGCCTGCGCCTTTTATTTGCAACTTTAAGGCGATGCCTTTGAAGCTGACATTTAGTATACCTCTTTCCACTTCATGTTCTCCTGATATATTGGCCAAAAACTGGCGAAAATTTTCAGAATGCACAAAATTGGGCTTTGTAACAGGAGAACATGCCGTCGAAAGGGATGGCACAAAGTATCGTCTCCGGAGAGCAAATCAAAGAGCGAGAAGTGGCGCAGATGTTTCGAGACAGTGACTGTTTAACGAAGAGACGCAGAATTTTCGAACGCCTCTTGAAAGGCCTGCGCCTCTTATTTGCAACTTTAAGGCGATGCCTTTGAATCTGAAATTTAGTATACCTCTTTCCACTTCATGTTCTCCTGATATATTGGCCAAAACCTGGCGAAAATTTTCAGAATGCACAAAATTGGGCTTTGTAATAGGAGAACATGCCGTCGAAAGAGATGGCACAAAGTAACGTCTCCGGAGAGCAAATCAAAGAGCGAGAAGTGGCGCAGGTGTTTCGAGACAGTGACTGTTTAACGAAGAGACGCAGAATTTTCGAACGCCTCTTGTAAGGCCTGCGCCTCTTATTTCCAACTTTAAGGCGATGCCTTTGAAGCTGAAATTTAGTATACCTCTTTCCACTTCATGTTCTCCTGATATATTGGCCAAAATCTGGCGAAAATTGCGAAAATACACAAAATTGGGCTTTGTAACAGGAGAACATGCCGTCGAAAGAGATGGAACAAAGTAACGTCTCCGGAGAGCAAATCAAAGAGCGAGAAGTGGCGCAGGTGTTTCAAGACAGTGACTGTTTCACGAAGAGACCCAGAATTTTCGAAAGCCTCTTGAAAGGCCTGCGCCTCTTATTTGCAACTTTAAGGCGATGCGTTTGAAGCTGAAATTTAGTATACCTCTTTCCACTTCATGTTCTCCTGATATATTGGCCAAAATCTGGCGAAAATTTCGAGAATACACACAATTGTGCTATGTAACAGGACAACATGCCGTCGAAAGAGATGGAACAAAGTAACGTCTCTGGAGAGCAAATCAAAGTGCGAGAAGTGGCGCAGGTGTTTCGAGGCAGTGATTGTTTAACAACGAGACGCAGAATTTTCGAACGCCTCTTGAAAGGCCTGCGCCTCTTATTTGCAACTTTAAGGCGATGCCTTTGAAGCTGAAATTTAGTATACCTCTTTCCACTTCATGTTCTCCTGATATATTGGCCAAAATCTGGCGAAAATTTTCAGAATGCACAAAATTGGGCTTTGTAACAGGAGAACATGCCGTCGAAAGAGATGGCATAAAGTATCGTCTCCGGAGAGCAAATCAAAGAGCGAGAAGTGGCGCAGATGTTTCGAGACAGTGACTGTTTAACGAAGAGACGCAGAATTTTCGAACGCCTCTTGAAAGGCCTGCGCCTCTTATTTGCAACTTTAAGGCGATGCCTTTGAATCTGAAATTTAGTATACCTCTTTCCACTTCATGTTCTCCTGATATATTGGCCAAAACCTGGCGAAAATTTTCAGAATGCACAAAATTGGGCTTTGTAATAGGAGAACATGCCGTCGAAAGAGATGGCACAAAGTAACGTCTCCGGAGAGCAAATCAAAGAGCGAGAAGTGGCGCAGGTGTTTCGAGACAGTGACTGTTTAACGAAGAGACGCAGAATTTTCGAACGCCTCTTGAAAGGCCTGCGCCTCTTATTTGCAACTTTAAGGCGATGCCTTTGAATCTGAAATTTAGTATATCTCTTTCCACTTCATGTTCTCCTGATATATTGGCCAAAATCTGGCGAAAATTTTCAGAATGCACAAAATTGGGTTTTGTAACAGGAGAACATGCCGTCGAAAGAGATGGAACAAAGTAATGTCTCCGGAGAGCAAATCAAAGAGCGAGAAGTGGCGCAGGTGTTTCGAGACAGTGACTGCTTCACGAAGAGACGCAGAATTTTCGAACGCCTCTTGAAAGGCCTGCGCCTCTTATTTGCAACTTTAAGGCGATGCCTTTGAAGCTGAAATTTAGTATACCTCTTTCCACTTCATGTTCTCCTGATATATTGGCCAAAATCTGGCGAAAATTTTCAGAATACACAAAATTGTGCTTTGTAACAGGACAACATGCCGTCGAAAGAGATGGCACAAAGTAACGTCTCTGGAGAGCAAATCAAAGAGCGAGAAGTGGCGCAGGTGTTTCGAGGCAGTGACTGTTTAACGAAGAGACGCAGAATTTTCGAACGCCTCTTGTAAGGCCTGCGCCTCTTATTTTCAACTTTAAGGCGATGCCTTTGAAGCTGAAATTTAGTATACCTCTTTCCACTTCATGTTCTCTTGATATATTGGCCAAAATCTGGCGAAAATTGCGAAAATACACAAAATTGGGCTTTGTAACAGGAGAACATGCCGTCGAAAGAGATGGCACAAAGTAACGTCTCCGGAGAGCAAATCAAAGAGCGAGATGTGGCGCAGATGTTTCGAGACAGTGACAGTTTAACGAAGAGACGCAGAATTTTCGAACGCCTCTTGAAAGGCCTGCGCCTCTTATTTGCAACTTTAAGGCGATGCCTTTGAAGCTGAAATTTAGTATACCTCTTTCCACTTCATGTTCTCCTGATATATTGGCCAAATCTGGCGAAAATTTTCAGAATGCACAAAATTGGGCTTTGTAATAGGAGAACATGCCGTCGAAAGAGATGGCACAAAGTAACGTCTCCGGAGAGCAAATCAAAGAGCGAGAAGTGGCGCAGGTGTTTCGAGACAGTGATTGTTTAACAACGAGACGCAGAATTTTCGAACGCCTCTTGAAAGGCCTGCGCCTCTTATTTGCAACTTTAAGGCGATGCCTTTGAAGCTGAAATTTAGTATACCTCTTTCCACTTCATGTTCTCCTGATATATTGGCCAAAATCTGGCGAAAATTTTCAGAATGCACAAAATTGGGCTTTGTAACAGGAGAACATGCCGTCGAAAGAGATGGCACAAAGCATCGTCTCCGGAGAGCAAATCAAAGAGCGAGAAGTGGCGCAGATGTTTCGAGGCAGTGACTGTTTAACGAAGAGACGCAGAATTTTCGAACGCCTCTTGAAAGGCCTGCGCCTCTGATTTGATACTTTTAAGCGATGCCTTTGAAGCTGAAATTTAGTATACCTCTTTCCACTTCATGTTCTCCTGATATATTGCCCAAAATCTATCGAAAATTTTCAGAATGCACAAAATTGGGCTTTTTAACAGGAGAACATGCCGTCGAAAGAGATGGCACAAAGTAATGTCTCCGGAGAGCAAATCAAAGAGCGAGAAGTGGCGCAGGTGTTTCGAGACAGTGATTGTTTAACAACGAGACGCAGAATTTTCGAACGCCTCTTGAAAGGCCTGCGCCTCTTATTTGCAACTTTAAGGCGATGCCTTTGAAG